>NC_067249.2:152462927-152762927 GCF_019359855.2 Lolium perenne | reverse complement strand
CTGCTCTGCACCTGTCACGTAGCACCAAAGATCATGCAAAAAACATGGAGTCAATTGCAACGATGATGGAACAGAGAGTGAACAAATATCATGCATGATAATATGGGCTCGAAAAAAAGAGGTAGCCTCAGTTACATTGGACACACTTATATCCAGGATTTGAGTGAGTAAACAAAAGATCATGCACAACAAATTTGTACACACCAATTGTTTACTGACCAAACCCTGAATCAATTTGTGCCCAAATATTCATCATCATCGGCACAAATCTTAAACAAAAGCAAATCACAAGCACTAATAACGCAAGATCTAACACAAATGGATTGAATTAGGAACAGACGAACCCTAATAACGTTAGATCTAACACAAAAGGATTGAAATGGGATAAGAACAAGGGAGCAAAGGGTTACCTCCGGCTCGTCGTCGACGATGCTGGTGTCGTAGGGGTTCTCCGGCGCGACGTACGGTAATGGTTCGTACGTGTCCCAAGCGACGGGGGCCTGGATGGGGGCCTGGACGGTGGCGGCGGCCGATGTGCCGGCGGCTGATGCGCCGGCTGCTACGTTGGAAGCAGCGAAAGGGGCCTGGACGGGGGCAGCGGCCGATGCGCCGGCGGCTGATGCGCCGGCTGCTACGTTTGATGCAGTGACAGGGGCCGGGACGGGGGCAGCGGCCGATGCGCCGGCAATGGGCATCTCATTCTTGTCCATCGCGGGCGGTTTTCTTCGGGATTTTTTCTTCGGTTGTGGAGAAGATGATGGGACAGGAGAGGCGGTTGCAGTGAGAACGTGCGTCGAGGGAGAGAAAGAGGGGCTCTATAAAGACGAAGGTGGCGTGTACCGCAACACGCGTCCGCTATGCACGGCTGCAGCGTGCACCGCGACACGAGTCTAACCCTGGGACGTTTGGTGTACTCAGTTATAACCTCGGGCCTTATACAGAAATTTTATCTACACTCAGTTTTCCCCTCGAGTACTTAGACTGGCAAGTGCAATATACTTAGTTTTACCCTCAAGTAGCTGGTCAACAGAGAGTCACCAAATGAGATTAACATATCTAATTGAGTCATTTCATGCGCAAAAAAATCCAAAAAAATAAAAACATAGTGGCACCTACTCATGGAGTCTTCCTACGCAAACTGCCACCTAGAAAACCTTAACAAACATATATAAATCAAGTTTTACCGCAAATTGCCACTTCTCAGAATCACTAGTGTAGCTATGAATATGCATGGTTTTCCACTCAAACCCCTTTGCAAAACATCTTCCCCAAAAACATAGTTTGTCTAAATGATGCCATAATTGTCACACTCATGTATATTTGAATTGCAAATAATTTGATGTAGCCCAATATGAATTATATTGTACAAAACACGCATTTTTCATTTTGTAATTCTTTTTGTTTGAATCCCTTAGTCTATTTACTATTTATGTGCCCTTGGATTGTTAGTACTACTCAGTTTTGCCCTCAACTGTCACAAATTCTCTCAGAAGCCCAAACTTATCCTGATTGGTTAAGCCGTTGTCACACAGATTGACTCCACGAACCGTTGATCAACTGATCTAACAGGCAGTATACCCCTCCCCGTCTCTTCGTGGCCACACCTCTCTCTCTCTCTCTCTTCGTGGCCACCCCTCTCTCTCTCTGTCAGTGGATGCATTATTGTCACCCCTCTAACAATTATTAACTATCTTTCGCTTTCCTTTTCTTTTAGGGGATATAGTTTGGGATATAGTTTCGGTAATTTGAAACGGCCCAAAAGTGGTATAATTTTGGTAAAAACATGAGGCATACATATTTGCGAATTTCGGTGAATGCATTATTGTCACCCCTCTAACAATTATCAATTATCTTTCACTTTCCTTTTCTTTTAGGGGATATAGTTTTGGCATATAGTTGTAGGTAATTTGAAACGGCCCAAAAGTGGTATAATTTTGGTATAAACATGAGGCATACATATTTACGGATTTCGGTGAATGCATTATTGTCACCCCTCTAACAATTATCAACTATCTTTCGCTTTCCTTTTCTTTTAGGGGATATAGTTTTGGCATATAGTTTTGGTAATTTGAAACGGCCCAAAAGTGGTATAATTTTGGTATAAACATGAGGCATACATATTTGCGGATTTGGGTGAATGCATTATTGTCACCCCTCTAACAATTATCAACTATCTTTCGCTTTCCTTTTCTTTTAGGGGATATAGTTTTGGCATATAGTTTTGGTAATTTGAAACGGCCCAAAAGTGGTATAATTTTGGTATAAACATGAGGCATACATATTTGCGGATTTCGGTGAATGCATTATTGTCGCCCCTCTAACAATTATCAACTATCTTTCGCCTCCTTTTCTTTTAGGGGATATAGTTTTGGCATATTTGGGGGATTTTGGTGAATAAATTATTGGAATTATTTGTCACCCCTCTAACAATTATCAACTTTCTTTAGCATTACAATATAGTTGGTAATTTCGGTGAATGCACAGACTAACTATGAAAACAACTACAAGTACATGTAACTGAATAATGGATTTGTAACAAGGTATCCCTTGTAACAAATTCTAGCGCCTGGTGAGCAATGATAAGAATCCGATCGCAATTATACAACAGAAAAAACAACCAGCCATCAGATTAGCTTGCTTCTTCAACTCGATCAGCTGCCTTAACTGCTTGTTCATTTTCTTCAGTTCTCCCTTCACGTCCACAAGTCCTGCATTGGGAGCATTAGGCATAATCGGAACGGCTCCTCTCTCCGACGCATTTTCTACAGCAAGCCCCCCCTCCCAAATTGCGCTCCACAATAGCGCCAATTGATTCCTACAATTGAAGCCTCTGAACGTACACATCGATCCACTCGAAATGCCTACATTTCTTCAGGATCTGAAAACAACAACGTGAACCCTAAATCCCAAATTCGAGGGAATAACAAGAAAATCGAGAGAAAACAGAGAAATTGGAGCGAGATCTAACCTTATCCCCCTCTCTATATGGCAAGCTCTCGCATGCAAGGAACTCACGTCCACGGTTGCCGTTCTCGTCCATCTTACAGATCGACCGCTTCAGAGGCTCCTGGCGTGGGCAGTCAGGGCATCTTGTCAAAGGCACGGGTCCATACTGCGGCCATGAAGAACGGGAGGTCGAAGAGAAACTAGACATCACCAGCCTGCTGGAGAAGGGCTGCCGCTGGCGGAGAAGAAGAACAATGGGGCGCGGGGAAAGAAAGGGGAAGCAATGGCACGGGCATGGGCGCGGGGCTGGCTCGGGCTCCCATTTTGCAATGGTCACCTGGGTAAGCTGTGGGTCCGGAGCACTAACGAGGACAGGTTGTGGATCCCACGATGATCTGGATAAGTGAAGACGTGTCCACTGCGGGGCACCAACAGCGGCCCCACTTGCCAGCACCAACCAACGTCAACTAAATGGGAATCCTCCATCCGAGCTCCTTCTGCGGGTTTCAGACAAGGTCTTGGGGAAAACTGAGGAAAAACTAAGGGGCTGGGGAAAACTGAGCACAACTAAGGAGCCAGGGGCACGAAAATAGAAATCCCTTTTTTATTTTGGCAAAAGAGATTCCGGATATTTTTCAAGAGAAAACACATCCTTCTCCGTTTGTCCTCTAATCCACTGACGCGGAGCCATGACCCGGGGGGCGTCCGCCCCAGTGACATTGCCCTCCTACTCATGATGAAATATGTCCACAAACCTCTAGGGTTGGAGGGTCACACGACTGGATCGTAATAGGGAGTGGTTGGTTCCTGTATGGAGTCGAGACAGGCCCGATGGTGGACAAATTTGGGCCGATTGGATGCATGCCCATCTTCCACATTGTGGCCCGCATTCCCATCAAAGCATATCCGGGCTAAGCCCTTGGGGAACGACTTATTGAGCTATTTCCAGCTAACCACCCACACAGCGTGCATTTTAGACAATGTCGTGTATGAGCATTTGCTAACCACAAACATGATGCGAGCTCTCGTGGTGAATTGATAAGCGCAAAAGCAACATGTTTTACAACAACTAAATATCTAAGTAGTGTTGGGAATCTCATATTTTTAGCGGTTGGTGTGCACCTACTCTATTTGTTTCATAAGATCTTCAAAATAATGAGGAGGATTTGCAACTAATGCATACCGGACCATATATGTGCAAAATAATGATGATTTGGAGCATCAAATACCTTCCAACAACAACCCATATGAAGCCAAGGCAAAAATTCGTGAAGTGGTGTTCACAGAAGATTTAAAGACAAGTGGTACAATCAGGCACGCCCGTACCACCTAACCGTACCCATGTCGTTGATACCACCTCGTCAAATATATTCACCTGAGATCTGAGAAGCGAGACATAGATCTATCAGAAAACAATGAAATCTAACCTTCGAGAGGGATTCAGAGGGGGAACTCACCGAAGCAGGTCCATCATCACGACTGCTTGGATCATTGGAGGCCAAAACATCGATCATCATCTTCAACATCATCACCATTGGTCATCTCGTTGTAATCATTAACCTTGAGTGGGATTCATATTTGTATTCATTTGATCTTTCATTTTCCATCCATAGATTGATGATGATGTTATTTGCCTCCATGTGCGGGTAGATTCATTTCTTTTGGGGGAGATGGAAACATCCTAGCCAAATTATGAAATGAAATAAAGTTTGTTGATTGTCTAATAGTTATGAAGTGTTTTGGTTCTTATCAACGATGTTGTGTGTTGTCGACCATCAACATTTGCCCAAGGGACGTTGGTAAGGATCATCGTTGTATATGGTTGGTGGTACGTGGCGTACATGTAACAAATCTCTGTCACATTTGTCAATCATGTATATAAAGGATAGCAAGGATCAATACCTATAACCATGACCATGGGAGACCCATAATTATATATTGAACCTGCGCGGCATGCGATGGGATAAGGTAGTGGTAATTGGGGATGTAAAAGAGTACTTCTAGGAGCATCCATATAAGGAAGCTTGCCAAACACAGACATATATAACAGAAAAAAAATCGATATTCCTAATCACCATACATAGGCTAGTGGTTCATCTACAACCCCTGAAAACGCTTTATCCCTATTCAGTCACTTTACTATCATCAGCATAGTCTTGTTTACTTCATTTAATTTGTTCACAACTTCTTAAAAAAAATTAATTTTATTCTTGCTTTGGAATTAAAGATAACTTACAAGTACTTTTAAGTGAAGATAACAAGAAGCAATAAAACCATTACAAATCAGCTCACCGTGGATTCGATACTCTTACTTCTGAAAACTAGCTACCTACACGTGATTTGTAACATTGCATACATCACGCATCGAAAGTGCGGTGGGACAATTTTGGTCACTGCTTGCCTATAATTGGCCCTATTTATCTCTACTCTCATTGCGGAATTCCAAATTTAACATTCCCCCATTTGAGTTGTCCCCTCTTTCGAGATCCATGGTGATGGCGGGAGCTTCTTCACTAGCTTGGTCCAGGAGCTCGGTGGCGGTCTTCGCTAGCGTGCCTTATCCATATCCCCCAAGCCGTGTGCACTACAAGAAAAGTTGCCATGGCCGACGAAGTTGAAGTCGCGCCGTGGTTTCTGGTGTACCATGGCCGACGATTTTGGGTCTCTCCATTGTGCATGTCAAAACGTTTTTTTTCTCGTTTTTGAGGCCACCTAGCCCGACAAAAACGGCCAAAACGTTGCGTATGGTGGCCCGGGACGTGGTGCATCTCGAATTCTCGGGTTCGCCGTCCGAGTCAACGCAAATCCACACCGCCGAGGGATGTAGGGCCCAGATGGCAGCCTCTCTGGCATTGTTTTTTTCTCGATCGCGCCATCTTGTTCAACGCTCTCCGATCGAGCCGTTTACGATGCAGGATCATGGGTCCCGCATGTCATCCTCTATGAACCAAAATTCTTTCTATTCTTGGATTTTTTTGACCCCCTGATTTCTGGCTACTTCCTTTTTCTTTTGATCCCTTGCCGCCTTGGAAACATTGAGACCGCTGCTGCTAATTGGGACCCGCATGTCATCCTCTATGAGCAATCAACTTTCTTTTCTTGGAGTTTTTTTTGGCACCTCAAATTTGGTCACTTGCCTTTTTCTTTCGATCCCCTGCCGCCTCTCAAACGGTGATACCGCTGCTGCTAAATGGGACCCGCATGTCATCCTCTATGTACTATAAAACTTTATTTTCTTGGATTTTTTGGCACCTCATATTTGGTCACTTACCTTTTTCTTTCGATCCCCTGCCGCCTCTCAAATGGTGATACCGCTGCTGCTAAATGGGACCCGCATGTCATCCTCTATGTACTATAAAACTTTCTTTTCTTGGATTTTTTTGGCACCTCATATTTGGTCACTTACCTTTTTCTTTCGATCCCCTGCCGCCTCTCAAACAGTGAGACCGCTGCTACTAAATGGGACCCGCATGTCATCCTCTTTGTACTATAAAACTTTCTTTTCTTGAATTATTTTTGGCTCCTGATATTTGGTCACTTGCCTTTTTCTTTCGATCTCATGCCACGTTTGAAACGTTGAGGAACCTGCAGGCTTATGGGACCCGCATGTCATCCTCTATGTACTGTAAAAGTTCATTTTCTTGGTTTTTTTTCACCCTCTGATTTTTGGCTATTTCCTTTTTCTTTTGATCCCCTGCCGCCTTTGAAACGTTGAGGACTCTGCTGGCTCATAGGTCCCACATGTCAGCCTCTATGTACAATCAAGTTTCTTTTCTTGAATTATTTTTGGATCCTGATATTTGGTCGCTTGCCTTTTTCTTTCGATCTCATGCCACGTTAGAAACGTTGAGGAACCTGCTGGCTCATGGGACCCGCATGTCATCCTCTATGTCCATCAACTTTCTTTTCTTGGATTTTTTTGACCCCCTAATTTCTGGCTACTTTCTTTTTCTTTTGATCTCAAGTCGCATTTGAAACGTTGGGACCGCTGCTGCAAAATGGGACCCGCATGTCATCCTGTATGTACAATAAAAGTTTCTTTTCTTGGATTATTTTCCACCCTCTGATTTTTGGTCACTTGCCTTTTTCTTTCGATCTCATTCCGCCTTTGAAAACGTTGAGGAACCTGCTGGCTCATGGGACCCGCATGTCATCCTCTATGTACTATAAAAGTTTTTTCTTGGATTTTTTTTCTTTTGATCCCCTGCCGCCTTGGAAACGTTGAGTAAGCTGCTGACTCATGGGACCCGCATGTCATCCTCTATGTACAATCAACTTTCTTTTTTCTTTTGATCTCAAGCCGCATTTGAAACGTTGAGACCGCTGCTGCTAAATGGGACCCGCATGTCATCCTCTATGTACAATAAAGTTTCTTCTCTTGGATTATCTTTGGCTCCTGATATTTTGTCAAGTGCCTTTTTCTTTCGATCTCATGCCGCCTTTGAAACGTTGACTAAGCTGCTGGCTCATGGGTCCCGCATGTCATCCTCTACGAACAATAAAAGTTTCCTTTCTTGGAGTTATTTTTTGACCCCTAATTTCTGGCTATTTGCCTTTTTCTTTTGATCCCCTGCCCCCTTTGAAACGATGAGGACGCTGTTGGCAGGTCGGTCCCACATGTCATCCTCTATGAACAATAAAAGTTTCCTTTGGTGGATTTATTTTTGACCCCTAATTAATTTCTGGCTATTTCCTTTTTTTCTTTTGATCCCCTGCCACCTTGGAATCGTTGAGGATGCTGCTGCCTCATGGGTCCCGCATGTCATCCTCTCAGAACGGTAAATATTTCTTTACTTGGATTTTGTTTACCAACTGGTTTTTGTCTTATTTTTCCTTTCGATCTCCTGCCGCCTTTAAAACGTTGTCGAGAGGCTGCTGGCTAACGGGTCCCACATGTCAGCCTCTATAAACAATAAACGTTGAGGATGCTGCCTCATGGGTCCCGCATGCCATCCTCTCAGAACGATAAATGTTTTCTTTTCTTCGATTTTTTTACCAACTGATTTTTGGTTTTTTTTTCATCCCCTGCCGCCTTTAAAACGTTGACGACGCTGCTGGCTCATGGGTCCCTGATGTCAGCTGATGTCTACGGGTGCTTCTATTCTTGTAGATAGTGTTGGGCCTCCAAGAGCAGAGGTTTGTAGAACAGCAGCAAGTTTCCCTTAAGTGGATCACCCAAGGTTTATCGATCTCAGGGAGGAAGAGGTCAAAGATATCCCTCTCATGCAACCCTGCAACCACAAAGCAAGAAGTCTCTTGTGTCCCCAACACACCTAATAGGTGCACTAGTTCGGCGAAGAGATAGTGAAATACAGGTGGTATGAATAAGTAGTAGCAACGGCACCAGAAAAGTGCTTTGCCCAGGACAGTAAACAAGCAATAGTAACGCAGCAGTAGTAACGCAGTAAAACAGTAAACAAGCGATAGCAGTATTTAGGAACAAGGCCTAGGGATCATACTTTCACTAGTGGACACTCTCAACTTTGATCACATAACAGAGTAGATAAATGCATACTCTACACTCTCTTGTTGGATGATGAACACCACTAATTGCGTAGGATTACACGAACCCTCAATGCCGGAGTTAACAAGCTCCACAATATTCAATGTTCATATTTAAATAACCTTAGAGTGCATGACAGATCAACACAACTAAACCAAGTACTAACGTAGCATGCACACTGTCACCTTCACGCTACGAAAGGAGGCATAGATCACATCAATACCATCATAGCAATAGTTAACTTCATAATCTACAAGAGATCATAATCATAGCCTACGCCAAGTACTAACACGGATGCACACACTGTCACCATTACACCGTGCAGGAGGAATAAACTACTTTAATAACATCACTAGAGTAGCACACAGATAAATTGTGATACAAAACACATTGCAATCATAAAGAGATATAAATAAGCACTTCACTATGCCATTCATAACAGTGAATAAGTATTCTGTGAAATATAGCCTAAGAGACCCACACGGTGCACACACTGTCACCTTTACACACGTGGGACAAGGAGTCTCCGGAGATCACATAAGTAAAATTCACTTGACTAGCATAACGACATCTAGATTACAAGCATCATCATATGAATCTCAATCATGTAAGGCAGCTCATGAGATTATTGTATTGAAGTACATAGGAGAGAGATTAACCACATAGCTACCGGTACAGCCCCGAGCCTCGATGGAGAACTACTCCCTCCTCATGGGAGACAGCAGCGTTGATGGAGATGGCGGTGGTGTCGATGGAGGAGCCTTCCGGGGGCACTTCCCCGTCCCGGCGGCGTGCCGGAACAGAGACTCTGTCCCCGCATCTTGGCTTCGCGATGGCGGCGGCTCTGGAAGGTTTCTCGTACCGTGGCTTTTTCGTATCGAGGTTTTAGGTCGAGGGGGCTTAAATAGGCGAAGAGGCGGCGTCAGAAGGTCAACGAGGCGACGACACCATAGGGCGGCGCGGCCAGGGCCTGGGCCGCGCTGGCCTATCATCTGGGGCCCCTGTGGCCCCCCTCTGGTGACTCTCGGGTGTTCTGGATGCTTCCGGGGATTCTAAGATGCTGGGCGTTGATTTCGTCCGATTCCGAGAATATTTCCTTACTAGGATTTCTGAAACCAAAAACAGCAGAAAACAGCAACTGGCCCTTCGGCATCTCGTCAATAGGTTAGTTCCGGAAAACGCATAAATATGACATAAAGTATGCATAAAACATGTAGATATCATCAATAATGTGGCATGGAACATAAGAAATTATCGATACTTCGGAGACGTATCAGCATCCCCAAGCTTAGTTTCTGCTCGTCCCGAGCAGGTAAACGATAACAAAGATAATTTCTGGAGTGACATGCCATCATAACCTTGATCATACTATTGTCAGCATATGTAGTGAATGCAGCGATCAAAACAATGTATATGACATGAGTAAACAAGTGAATCATATAGCAAAGACTTTTCATGAATAGTACTTCAAGACAAGCATCAATAAGTCTTGCATAAGAGTTAACTCATAAAGCAATAATTCATAGTAGAGGTATTGAAGCAACACAAAGGAAGATGAAGTTTCAGCGGTTGCTTTCAACTTATAACATGTATATCTCATGGATATTGTCAACATAGAGTAATATAATAAGTGCAATATGCAAGTATGTAAGAATCAATGCACAGTTCACACAAGTGTTTGCTTCTTGAGGTGGAGAGAAATAGGTGAACTGAATCAACATAAAAGTAAAAGAATGGTCCTTCAAAGAGGAAAGCATCGATTGCTATATTTGTGCTAGAGCTTTGATTTTGAAAACATAAAGAGAGCATAAAAGTAAAATTTTGAGAGGTGTTTGTTGTTGTCAACGAATGGTAGTGGGCACTCTAACCCCCTTGCCAGACAAACCTTCAAAGAGCGGCTCCCATGAATTATTTTTGTTTTTGGGTGGCACTCCTTCCAACCTTTCTTTCACAAACCATGGCTAACCGAATCCTCGGGTGCCTGCCAACAATCTCATGCCATGAAGGAGTGCCTTTTTATTTTAGTTTTATTATGATGACACTCCTCCCCACCTTTGCTTTCTCAAGCCATGGCTAACCGAATCTTCGGGTGCCGTCCAACAATCACATACCATGGAGGAGTGTCTATTTTTATTAATTAATTTGGGACTGGGAATCCCATTGCCAGCTCTTTTTGCAAAATTATTGGATAAGCGGATGAAGCCACTAGTCCATTGGTGAAAGTTGCCCAACAAGATTGAAAGATAAACACCACATACTTCCTCATGAGCTATAAAACATTGACACAAATCAGAGGTAATAAATTTTGAATTGTTTAAAGGTAGCACTCAAGCAATTTGCTTTGGAATGGCGGAGAAATACCATGTAGTAGGTAGGTATGGTGGACACAAATGGCATAGTGGTTGGCTCAAGGATTTTGGATGCATGAGAAGTATTCCCTCTCGATACAAGGTTTAGGCTAGCAAGGTTATTTGAAACAAACACAAGGATGAACCGGTGCAGCAAAACTCACATAAAAGACATATTGTAAACATTATAAGACTCTACACCATCTTCCTTGTTGTTCAAACTCTTTACTAGAAATTATCTAGACCTTAGAGAGACCAATTATGCAAACCAAATTTTAGCATGTTCTATGTATTTCTTCATTAATGGGTGCAAAGCATATGATGCAAGAGCTTAAACATGAGCACAACAATTGCCAAGTATCACATTATCCAAGACATTTTAGCAAATTACTACATGTAGCATTTTCCAATTCCAACCATATAACAATTTAACGAAGAAGAAACTTCGCCATGAATATTATGAGTAAAGCCTAAGGACATACTTGTCCATATGCTACAGCGGAGCGTGTCTCTCTCCCACACAAAGAATGCTAGGATCCATTTTATTCAAACAAAACAAAAACAAAAACAAACCAACGCTCCAAGCAAAACACATAAGATGTGATGGAATAAAAATATAGTTTCAGGGGAGGAACCTGATAATGTTGTCGATGAAGAAGGGGATGCCTTGGGCATCCCCAAGCTTAGATGCTTGAGTCTTCTTGAAATATGCAGGGGTGAACCACCGGGGCATCCCCAAGCTTAGAGCTTTCACTCTCCTTGATCATAGTATATCATCCTCCTCTCTTGACCCTTGAAAACTTCCTCCACACCAAACTCGAAACAAACTCATTAGAGGGTTAGTGCATAATCAAAATTCACATGTTCAGAGGTGACACAATCATTCTTAACACTTCTGGACATTGCCCAAAGCTACTAGAAGTTAATGGAACAAAGAAATCCATCCCACATAGCAAAAGAAGCAATGCGAAATAAAAGGCAGAATCTGTCAAAACAGAACAGTCCGTAAAGACAAATTTTATTGAGGCACCAGACTTGCTCAAATGAAAATGCTCAAATTGAATGAAAGTTGCGTACATATCTGAGGATCACTCACGTAAATTGGCATAATTTTCTGAGTTACCTACAGATAATTTTGCCCAGATTCGTAACAGCAAAGAAATCTGTTTCTGCGCAGTAATCCAAATCTAGTATGAACTTTACTATCAACGACTTTACTTGGCACAACAATGCAACAAAATAAGATAAGGAGAGGTTTCTACAGTAGTAACAACTTCCAAGACACAAATATAAAACAAAGTACTGTAGCAAAATAACACATGGGTTATCTCCCAAGAAGTTCTTTCTTTATAGCCATTAAGATGGGCTCAGCAGTTTTAATGATGCACTCGCAAGAAATAGTATTTGAAGCAAAAGAGAGCATCAAGAGGCAAATTCAAAACACATTTAAGTCTAACATGCTTCCTATGCATAGGAATCTTGTAAATAAACAAGTTCATGAAGCATAATGCAACAAGCATAGAAAGATAAAACAAGTGTAGCTTCAAAAATTTCAGCACATAGAGAGGCATTTTAGTAACATGAAAATTTCTACAACCATATTTTCCTCTCTCATAATAACTTTCAGTAGCATCATGAGCAAACTCAACAATATAACTATCACATAAAGCATTCTTATCATGAGTCTCATGCATAAAATTATTACTCTCCACATAAGCATAATCAATTTTATTAGTAATAGCGGGAGCAAATTCAACAAAGTAGCTATCATTATTATTCTCATCAAGTGTAGGAGGTATAGTATAATCATCATAAAATGTACTCTCCATAGTAGGTGGCACCAAAAGGCTACTATCATTATAATCATCATAAATAGGAGGTAAAGTATCATCAAAGTAAATTTCCTCCTCAATGCTTGGGGGACTAAAAAGATCATGCTCATCAAAACCAGCTTCCCCAAGCTTAGAATTTTCCATAGCATTAGCAACAATAGTGTTCAAAGCATTCATATTAATAACATTCCCATTAGCATGCATATAAAGTTCCATGGGTTTTTTAATTCTCTCTTCAAACACATCATGTCCTAATTCAAGATAAAGTTCATAAAGATCTCTCATATTTTTGTTGTTTTCCATTATGCCTAACTAGTGTAAACAAGAAACAAAAAGATGCAATTGCAGGATCTAAAGGAAATAGCTTCGAGCACACACACAACGGCGCCAGAAAAGTACTTAACCTGGAACCGAAGTATGAGTGCCTTTTACCTTTCCTCACGAAGCAACGGCGCCGAGAAAAATAGCTTGATGTCTACGGGTGCTTCTATTCTTGTAGACAGTGTTGGGCCTCCAAGAGCAGAGGTTTGTAGAACAGCAGCAAGTTTCCCTTAAGTGGATCACCCAAGGTTTATCGATCTCAGGGAGGAAGAGGTCAAAGATATCCCTCTCATGCAACCCTGCAACCACAAAGCAAGAAGTATCTTGTGTCCCCAACACACCTAATAGGTGCACTAGTTCGGCGAAGAGATAGTGAAATACAGGTGGTATGAATAAGTAGTAGCAACGGCACCAGAAAAGTGCTTTGCCCAGGACAGTAAACAAGCAGTAGTAACGCAGTAGTAGTAATGCAGTAAAACAGTAAACAAGCGATAGCAGTATTTAGGAACAAGGCCTAGGGATCATACTTTCACTAGTGGACACTCTCAACTTTGATCACATAACAGAGTAGATAAATGCATACTCTACACTCTCTTGTTGGATGATGAACACCACTAATTGCGTAGGATTACACGAACCCTCAATGCCGGAGTTAACAAGCTCCACAATATTCAATGTTCATATTTAAATAACCTTAGAGTGCATGACAGATCAACACAACTAAACCAAGTACTAACGTAGCATGCACACTGTCACCTTCACGCTACGAAAGGAGGCATAGATCACATCAATACCATCATAGCAATAGTTAACTTCATAATCTACAAGAGATCATAATCATAGCCTACGCCAAGTACTAACACGGATGCACACACTGTCACCATTACACCGTGCAGGAGGAATAAACTACTTTAATAACATCACTAGAGTAGCACACAGATAAATTGTGATACAAAACACATTGCAATCATAAAGAGATATAAATAAGCACTTCACTATGCCATTCATAACAGTGAATAAGTATTCTGTGAAATATAGCCTAAGAGACCCACACGGTGCACACACTGTCACCTTTACACACGTGAGACAAGGAGTCTCCGGAGATCACATAAGTAAAATTCACTTGACTAGCATAACGACATCTAGATTACAAGCATCATCATATGAATCTCAATCATGTAAGGCAGCTCATGAGATTATTGTATTGAAGTACATAGGAGAGAGATTAACCACATAGCTACCGGTACAGCCCCGAGCCTCGATGGAGAACTACTCCCTCCTCATGGGAGACAGCAGCGTTGATGGAGATGGCGATGGTGTCGATGGAGGAGCCTTCCGGGGGCACTTCCCCGTCCCGGCGGTGTGCCGGAACAGAGACTCCTGTCCCCCAGATCTTGGCTTCGCGATGGCGGCGGCTCTGGAAGGTTTCTCGTACCGTGGCTTTTTCGTATCGAGGTTTTAGGTCGAGGGGGCTTAAATAGGCAAAGAGGCGGCGTCAGAAGGTCAACGAGGCGACGACACCATAGGGCGGCGCGGCCAGGGCCTGGGCCGCGCCGGCCTATCATCTGGGGCCCCTGTGGCCCCCCTCTGGCGACTCTCGGGTGTTCTGGATGCTTCCGGGGATTCTAAGATGCTGGGCGTTGATTTCGTCCGATTCCGAGAATATTTCCTTACTAGGATTTCTGAACCCAAAAACAGCAGAAAACAGCAACTGGCCCTTCGGCATCTCGTCAATAGGTTAGTTCCGGAAAACGCATAAATATGACATAAAGTATGCATAAAACATGTAGATATCATCAATAATGTGGCATGGAACATAAGAAATTATCGATACGTCGGAGACGTATCATCAGCCTCCCCGTACAAGAAACATGTGATATCTTGATTATTTTGCAGACAATAAACATTGTATTTCGCTCTAAGCTATTGCAAACTGATAAATTAAATATTTATTTTTACATAAACAAACTTATATGTTGAATCTCCTTGTTTTGTGTTTTTGCGAAGCATAGGACTTTCCTGTTTTTTTAGATAAATCCGAACTTTCCTGTTTTGGAGTGGGCTGAAATTGTACGAGTCAAAAGGCCCAGGAGGATAGTTCGAAGGCCCAGATGTCTAGATGCAGCCCAATTGAAATCTTTCTTTTCTTGGATTTTTTCACCCCCTAATTTCTGGCTACTTCATTTTTCTTTTGGTCTTGTGCCGCTTTGGAAACGTTGAGACCGCTGCTGCAAAATGGGACCCGCATGTCATCCTCTATGTACAATAAAATTTCTTTTCTTAGATTATTTTTGGCTCCTGATATTTTATCACTTGCCTTTTTCTTTCAATCTCATGCCGAGTTTGAAACGTTGAGGAACCTGCTGGCTCATGGGTCCCGCATGTCATCCTCTATGAACAATAAAAGTTTCCTTTGTTGGATTTATTTTTTACCCCTAATTTCTGGCTATTTGCCTTTTTCTTTTGATCCCCTGCCCCTTTGAAACGATGACGACGCAGCTGGCAAGTCGGTCCCACATGTCATCCTCTATGAACAATAAAGGTTTCCTTTGATAGATTTATTTTTGACCCTAATTAATTTCTGGCTATTTCCTTTTTTTATTTTGATCCCCTGCCGCCTTGGAATAGTTGAGGATGCTGCTGCCTCATGGGTCCCGCATGTCATCCTCTCAGAAAGGTAAATGTTTCATTTCTTGGATTTTGTTTACCAACTGATTTTTGGCTTATTTTTTTTGTTTCGATCTCCTGCCGCCTTTAAAACGTTGACGACGCTGCTGGCTCATGGGTCCCCAATGTCAGCCTCCCGTCATCGCAAATCCTCTTTCTGCAAAGGTTGTATTTCTAGCTAGATAGCTAAGGTGGATTCGAATCTGCCGTGGTTCAGGCAGCTCAGGTAAGCCTTCTTGCACTGATTAATGGAACTAGTGTATAGCAAGGTCAAGACATGTGGCTCGGTGTAATGAATCTATTTGAATCATGTTGTGGATTCAATCTGATAGTTCTCTAACAGGTCAGCCAAAATAGAAATTAAGTTTTTTTCTAAAACGAAAATGCAAATTAAGATGAACACAAACATTAGTTATCATAATAGCTGATCATACATACATACTTGCTAAGAGCAAAAACTTGCCAGTGTTTTACCACCCATACAATTAATTAGCAGTTCAGATAGGATAACCTTATATAAGTATAACTACAAATGCATTTGCTAAGGGCTCATGGGACAACAGAACTAGACAACCGCAAACTTTATGACCAGCATGTCACAGTGGCATCGAAAGATCTTGACCTTCAACTTTGATCCAATCTGAAGTTTGGCACCGTCAATGAACTTTTTCCACCTGGAAGTAACAGCCAAGCGGCCATCTGTGGGACTGACGGAGTACCGTCCCTCCACGGTGAGACCTTCACTCTCCATGATGAGGGAAATCTTGCCCCTTTGGCCAGCATTGAGATCCTTGGAGATACTTTTAGGCAATTTCTGATTCAAAGCAAGAGATACCACCAAAAATTAGTCAATGGCACCAATGCACTAAAGACTGAACCATGTGAGACTTTGAGCAGAGAAGACATCAAGATAAGAGCAGTTATGCTGTCATATACTCATGAACATAGCCTTCAGATGCGTCCTGGTCACCACACGGGTGGCCACAGCAATAAGCTGAGACCTCGGTGATTTGGCTGGGGCAGGTGCAGGAGCCTGGGCTGGTACACGAGCTGGTGCTGATGCAGGAGACTACTGGGCAGGTGCAATAAACGGTGCCTCTAGAGGAATCGGTGCAGATGCAGGAGACTGTTGGGCAGGTGCAGTAAATGGTGTAGCTAGAGGAACCAGTGCTGATGCAGGAGCCTGCTGGGCAGGTGTAGTATATGGGGCCTCTACAGGAACCAATGCTGATGTAGGGGCCTCATTGGGTAGATGCAAGAACGGAGCTGGTACAGGAACCGGTGCTGATGCAGGAGAGTGGGAAGCCGGTGCCGGTGCTGGTGTGGGTGCCCTTTGTGACATCCGCTCCTGTTCCATCAGGGGATCTGCAGCTTTGATCATGTTAAACCCAGCAAGCTAGAACAGAGGGAATGGTTTAGAACAACTGCTCAAAATGCAGTAATCAAAGGATATGAGTACAAAAAAGTTACATATTATATATTTGGAAGTGTCTCCAACTCTGTAAGCAGTTACGTATATCTGCCCGTTTGAGTTTCTGATCCTCAGCTCGTCGCCCTTCTTCAGACCGTAGTCAAAAGCAAACTTTCTCCAATCATGTCCATACAAATATGTGATGGCCTGCGTCTTGTAGACATACACCTCATAGACCGTGTAGGTGTTCATCAATTTTCCATTGCCATGCATAGTGAAAGACCCTTCATGCGGACACATCTGGTTAATCATTGGACGAAGTTCACAAGGTACAGTCTGCAGGTGAAAATTGATACTAATGTAACAGCAGAAAGACTAAAAACAAAACTTTACTATATGCCAATTCATGCTAAACCACTGAGAATACATACCTGTAACTCTGTGAAGGAGTTATTAGAAAGGTAGATAGAGCCATAGGAGGTGTTATATGCGGGGTATGTACATGGGCCAGCCATATTCCCGCAAGCTCGGCATCGGGATGGTGAAGGAAACATGGGAGGTACTACTGGTGCGTAGCGCTGAATGTAAGTGGAAGAATTAGGTTGTGTAAAGTGCATAGTTCAGAGCAATGCAAATGTTGACAAGAGAGTGCATAACACTATGTTACAAACTGAACAGTCAAAATTTAGTGTATGATGAATATAAGCATGCTAATTTGGTGTTTCCGAATTCCAAAAAGCATTAGACAGAGCCGGTGATAATATCAGACATAAATCATGGCATGTATATGTGGCTTAAGAAAATATACCCGAACCCTTGGATGGTTACGGCCCGGCTGGTCCTTGGACTTGAGCTTATATAAGCATCCAGAAGGTGGGGCTGACAGTAACTTGGTGGCAGCCTCTGCAGATGCCTCATGTCAACACCCGGATTTTTAAGTCTGAATGCCTATTATGTCATACATCGCAATCCCAGGAATATTGTTGTTGCGAGGCATAATAGTTAAGTATCACAGTCATCATTCATTACAAACCATAATGTCTTACAACTTGGAATCACATCATCCATATTACACGAATAGTTGATCCATTGATCAAGGAACAAACACAAGTTCATAGCGGAAGCATAAGATACAAGGACTCTCTAGTCCACAGGCCAACGCTTGACGTCGGAAGACTCCTAGTTGTCGTAGGCGTCCTGCTGGTCATCTCCTTGTTCATCTTCATACTCTGGCCATTTGAATAGCCAGGGATAAAGCCGTGAGTACTTCAAGTACTCGCAAACTAATACTAATGTAAGTGTGATACGTCTCCGACGTATCGATAATTTCTTATGTTCCATGCCACATTATTGATGATAGCTACATGTTTTATGCACACTTTATATCGTTTTTATGCATTTTCCGGAACTAACCTATTGACGAGATGCCAAAGGGCCAGTTGCTATTTTCTGCTGTTTTTGGTTTCAGAAATCCTAGTAAGGAAATATTCTCGGAATCGGACGAAATCAATGCCCAGCATCTTAGAATCCCCGGAAGCATCCAGAACACCCGAGAGAGGCCAGAGGGGGGCCACAGGCCCACCACACATGACCCTGGCGCGGCCAAGGGGGGCCCGCGCCCCCCTAGTGTGTCGTCGCCTCGTTGACCTTCTGACGCCGCCTCTTCGCCTATAAAAAGGTCCCTGACCTAAAACTTCGAGACGGAAAAGCCACGGTACGAGAAACCTTCCAGAGCCGCCGCCATCGCGAAGCCAAGATCTGGGGGACAGGAGTCTCTGTTCCGGCATGCCGCCGGGACGGGGACGTGCCCTCGGAAGGCTTCTCCATCGACACCGCTGCCATCACCACCGCCATCTTCATCAACGCTGCTGTCTCCCATGAGGAGGGAGTAGTTCTCCATCGAGGCTCGGGGCTGTACCGGTAGCTATGTGGTTCATCTCTCTCCCTATGTACTTCAATACAATAATCTCATGAGCTGCCTTACATGATTGAGATTCATATGATGATGCTTGTAATCTAGATGTCATTATGCTAGTCAAGTGGATTTTACTTATGTGATCTCCGGAGACTCCTTGTCCCACTTGTGTAAAGGTGACAGTGTGTGCACCGTGTGGGTCTCTTAGGCTATATTTCACAGAATACTTATTCACTGTTATGAATAGCATAGTGAGGTGCTTATTTATATCCCTTTATGATTGTAATGTGCTTTGTATCACTACTATTATATGTGCTACTCTAGTGATGTTATTAAAGTACTCTATTCCTCCTGCACGGTGTAATGGTGACAGTGTGTGCATCGTGTAGTACTTGGCATAGGTTATGATTGTAATCTCTTGTAGATTATGAAGTTAATTATTGCTATGATAGTATTGATGTGATCTATGCCTCCTTCATAGTGTGATGGTGACAGTGTGCATGCTATGTTAGTACTTGGTGTAGTTGTGTTGATCTATCATGCACTCTAAGGTTATTTAAACATGAATATCGAATATTGTGGAGCTTGTTAACTCCGGCATTGAGGGTTCGTGTAATCCTACACAATTAGTGGTGTTCATCATCCAACAAGAGAGTGTAGAGTATAGCATTTATCTATTTTGTTATGTGATCAATGTTGAGAGTGTCCACTAGTGAAAGTATAATCCCTAGGCCTTGTTCCCAAATACTGAAATCACTGCTTGTTTACTGTTCTACTGCATCTGTACTGTCTACAATATTACCACCATCAACTACACGCCAGTCCTGGACAGCAAAGCACTTTTCTGGTGCCATTGCTACTGCTCATATTTATTCATACCACCTGTATTTCACTATCTCTTCGCCGAACTAGTGCACCTATTAGGTGTGTTGGGGACACAAGAGACTTCTTGCTTTGTGGTTGCAGGGTTGCATGAGAGGGATATCTTTGACCTCTTCCTCCCTGAGATCGATAAACCTTGGGTGATCCACTTAAGGGAAACTTGCTGCTGTTCTACAAACCTCTGCTCTTGGAGGCCCAACACTGTCTACAAGAATAGAAGCTCCCGTAGACATCAAGCACTTTTCTGGCGCCGTTGCCGGGGAGGAAAGGTAAAAGGCACTCATACTCCGGTTCCTGTAACGATTTTTCTGGCGCCATTGTGTTTGTGCTCGAAGCTATTTCCTTTAGATCCTGCAATTGCATCTTTTTGTTTCTTGTTTACACTAGTTAGGCATAATGGACAACAATGAGCTTCTTATTCTATTTCCTGATTTAAAACATGGATGGTTTGATTCGAAAATTAAAAAACCCATGGAACATATTAGTATGAACACTTTGAACACCATTGTTGCTAATGATATGGAAAATTCTAAGCTTGGGGAAGCTGGTTTTGATGAGCATGATCTTTTTAGTCCCCCAAGCATTGAGGAGAAAATTTACTTTGATGATACTTTACCTCCTATTTATGATGATTATAATGATAGTAGCCTTTTGGTGCCACCTAATATGGAGAGTACATTTTATGATGATTATACTATGCCTCCTACACTTGATGAGAATAATAATGATAGCTACTTTGTTGAATTTGCTCCCACTATTACTAATAAAATTGACTATGCTTATGTGGAGAGTAATAATTTTATGCATGAGACTCATGATAAGAATGCTTTATGTGATAGTTATATTGTTGAGTTTGCTCATGTTGCTACTGAAAGTTATTATGAGAGAGGAAAATATGGTTGTAGAAATTTTCATGTTACTAAAACACCTCTCTATATGCTAAAAATCTTGAAGATGAGGTTGTCTAGTTTTCCTATGCTTGTTACTTTGCTCTTCATGAACTTGTTTATTTACAAGATTCCTTTTAATAGGAAGCATGTTAGACTTAAATGTGTTTTGAATTTGCTTCTTGATTCTCTCTTTTGCCTCAAATACTATTTCTTGCGAGTGCATCATTAAAACTGCTGAGCCCATCTTAATGGCTATAAAGAAAGCACTTCTTGGGAGATAACCCATGTGTTTATTTTGCTACAGTAATTTTGTTTTATATTTGTGTCTTGGAAGTTGTTACTACTGTAGAAACCTCTCCTTATCTTAGTTTTGTGCATTGTTGTGCCAAGTAAAGTCGTTGATAGTAAGGTTCATACTAGATTTGGATTACTGCGCAGAAACAGATTTCTTTGCTGTCACGAATCTGGGCCAAATTCTCTGTAGGTAGCTCAGAAAATTATGCGAATTTACGTGAGTGATCCTCAGATATGTACGCAACTTTCATTCAATTTGAGCATTTTCATTTGAGCAAGTCTGGTGCCTCAATAAAATTCGTCTTTACGGACTGTTCTGTTTTGACAGATTCTGCCTTTTATTTCGCATTGACTCTTTTGCTATGTGGGATGGATTTCTTTGTTCCATTAACTTCCAGTAGCTTTGGGCAATGTCCAGAAGTGTTAAGAATTATTTTTTCACCTCTGAACATGTGAGTTTTTGATTATGCACTAACCCTCTAATGAGTTTGTTTTGAGTTTGGTGTGGAGGAAGTTTTCAAGGGTCAAGAGAGGAGGATGATACAGTGTGATCAAGAAGAGTGAAAGCTCTAAGCTTGGGGATGTCCCAGTGGTTCACCCCTGCATATTTCAAGAAGACTCAAGCATCTAAGCTTGGGGATGCCCAAGGCATCCCCTTCTTCATCGACAAATTATCAGGTTCCTTCTCTTGAAACTATATTTTTATTCGGTCACATCTTATGTACTTTACTTGGAGCGTCTGTGTGTTTTTGTTTTTGCTTTTGTTTGAATAAATGCTTGTGTGGGAGAGAGACACGCTCCGCTGGTTCATATGAACACATGTGTTCTTAGCTTTTAATTTTCATGGCGAAGGTTGAAACTGCTTCGTTAATTGTTATATGGTTGGAAACGGAAAATGCTACATGTAGTAATTGGTATGATGTCTTGAATAACTTGACACTTGGCAATTGTTGTGCTCATGTTTAAACTCTTGCATCATATACTTTGCACCTATTAATGAAGAAATACATAGAGCTTGCTAAAATTTGGTTTGCTTAATTGGTCTCTCTAAGGTCTAGATAATTTCTAGTATTGAGTTTGAACAACAAGGAAGACGGTGTAGAGTCTTATAATGTTTACAATATGTCTTTTATGTGAGTTTTGCTGCACCGGTTCATACTTGTGTTTGTTTCAAATAACCTTGCTAGCCTAAGCCTTGTATCGAGAGGGAATACTTCTCATGCATCCAAATCCTTGAGCCAACCACTATGCCATTTGTGTCCACCATACCTGCCTACTACATGGTATTTCTCCGCCATTCCAAAGTAAATTGCTTGAGTGCTACCTTTAAACAATTCAAAATTTATCACCTCTGATTTGTGTTAATGTTTTATAGCTCATGAGGAAGTATGTGGTGTTTATCTTTCAATCTTGTTGGGCAACTTTCACCAATGGACTAGTGGCTTCATCCGCTTATCCAATAATTTTGCAAAAAGAGCTAGCAATGGGATTCCCAGTCCCAAATTAATTAACCAAAAATAGACACTCCTCCATGGTATGTGATTGTTGGACGGCACCCAAAGGATTCGGTTAGCCATGGCTTGAGAAAGCAAAGGTGGGGAGGAGTGTCATCATAATAAAACTAAAATAAAAAGGCACTCCTTCATGGTATGAGATTGTTGGGAGGCACCCGAGGATTCGGTTAGCCATGGTTTGTGAAAGAAAGGTTGGAAGGAGTGCCACACAAAAAATAAAATAAAATGAGAGCCGCTCTTTGAAGGTTTGTCTGGCAAGGGGGTTAGAGTGCCCATTACCATTCGTTGACAACAACAAACACCTCTCAAAACTTTACTTTTATACTCTCTTGATGTTTTCAAAACCAAAGCTCTAGCACAAATATAGCAATCGATGCTTTCCTCTTTGAAGGACCATTCTTTCACTTTTATGTTGAGTCAGTTCACCTATTTCTCTCCACCTCAAGAAGCAAACACTTGTGTGAACTGTGCATTGATTCCTACATACTTGCATATTGCATTTGTTATATTACTCTATGTTGACAACTATCCATGAGATTTACATGTTATAAGTTGAAAGCAACCGCTGAAACTTCATCTTCCTTTGTGTTGCTTCAATACCTTTACTTTGATTTATTGCTTTATGAGTTAACTCTTATGCAAGACTTATTGATGCTTGTCTTGAAAGTACTATTCATGAAAAGTCTTTGCTATATGATTCATTTGTTTACTCATGTCATTACCATTGCTTTGATCGCTGCATTCATTACATGTGTTTACAATAGTATGATCAAGGTTATGATGGCATGTCACTCCAGAAATTATCTTTGTTATCGTTTACCTGCTCGGGACGAGCAGAAACTAAGCTTGGGGATGCTGATACGTCTCCGACATATCGATAATTTCTTATGTTCCATGCCACATTATTGATGATATCTACATGTTTTATGCACACTTTATATCGTTTTTCTGCGTTTTCCGGAACTAACCTATTGACGAGATGCCGAAGGGCCAGTTGCTGTTTTCTGCTGTTTTTGGTTTCAGAAATCCTAGTAAGGAAATATTCTCGGAATTGGACGAAATCAATGCCCAGCATCTTAGAATCCCCGGAAGCATCCAGAACACCCGAGAGAGGCCAGAGGGGGGCCACAGGCCCACCACACATGACCCTGGCGCGGCCAAGGGGGGGCCCGCGCCCCCCTAGTGTGTCGTCGCCTCGTTGACCTTCTGACGCCGCCTCTTCGCCTATAAAAAGGTCCCTGACCTAAAACTTCGAGACGGAAAAGCCACGGTACGAGAAACCTTCCAGAGCCGCCGCCATCGCGAAGCCAAGATCTGGGGGACAGGAGTCTCTGTTCCGGCACGCCGCCGGGACGGGGAAGTGCCCCCGGAAGGCTTCTCCATCGACACCGCTGCCATCACCACCGCCATCTTCATCAACGCTGCTGTCTCCCATGAGGAGGGAGTAGTTCTCCATCGAGGCTCGGGGCTGTACCGGTAGCTATGTGGTTCATCTCTCTCCCTATGTACTTCAATACAATAATCTCATGAGCTGCCTTACATGATTGAGATTCATATGATGATGCTTGTAATCTAGATGTCATTATGCTAGTCAAGTGGATTTTACTTATGTGATCTCCGGAGACTCCTTGTCCCACGTGTGTAAAGGTGACAGTGTGTGCACCGTGTGGGTCTCTTAGGCTATATTTCACAGAATACTTATTCACTGTTATGAATAGCATAGTGAGGTGCTTATTTATATCCCTTTATGATTGCAATGTGCTTTGTATCACTACTATTATATGTGCTACTCTAGTGATGTTATTAAAGTACTCTATTCCTCCTGCACGGTGTAATGGTGACAGTGTGTGCATCGTGTAGTACTTGGCGTAGGTTATGATTGTAATCTCTTGTAGATTATGAAGTTAATTATTGCTATGATAGTATTGATGTGATCTATGCCTCCTTCATAGTGTGATGGTGACAGTGTGCATGCTATGTTAGTACTTGGTGTAGTTGTGTTGATCTATCATGCACTCTAAGGTTATTTAAACATGAATATCGAATATTGTGGAGCTTGTTAACTCCGACATTGAGGGTTCATGTAATCCTACACAATTAGTGGTGTTCATCATCCAACAAGAGAATGTAGAGTATAGCATTTATCTATTCTGTTATGTGATCAATGTTGAGAGTGTCCACTAGTGAAAGTATAATCCCTAGGCCTTGTTCCCAAATACTGAAATCACTGCTTGTTTACTGTTCTACTGCATCTGTACTGTCCACAATATTACCACCATCAACTACACGCCAGTCCTGGACAGCAAAGCACTTTTCTGGTGCCATTGCTACTGCTCATATTTATTCATACCACCTGTATTTCACTATCTCTTTGCCGAACTAGTGCACCTATTAGGTGTGTTGGGGACACAAGAGACTTCTTGCTTTGTGGTTGCAGGGTTGCATGAGAGGGATATCTTTGACCTCTTCCTCCCTGAGATCGATAAACCTTGGGTGATCCACTTAAGGGAAACTTGCTGCTGTTCTACAAACCTCTACTCTTGGAGGCCCAACACTGTCTACAAGAATAGAAGCTCCCGTAGACATCAAAGTGCTAGACATTCTAGTAAGGTTTGCTAAGCTCTAGTTTATTTGCATAAAGCTAGTTTTTGTTCACAAGTATTTGAGAAAAGCTTATTCAAGTGCTAACTAACTCAAGTGGGAACATTAGTGTCATTCCCACCATTCAAGTGGTGATTTCAATTCAATTCACCACAAGTCATTTCACCATCTTCTTTCAACATCATTTTCAAAGATATGACATCGGAAACTATATGGCCTTTCCAACCGTCCGTAACCGTGGACGCGGCTATTCGAATAGATTTACACTCTGCAGAGGTTGCACACTTGTGCCACAACATTTGATTTCATCCGTCGGGATTACCCCGAATCATCGTAACACAGTACGCGGATCATCAACCATAACCTTTCACTTATAAATCCTAGTATGAGCACCTCTCCCCATGAGCTTGGCCTCCCAGTGAAGACCAACTGTCAACCTGGGAACTGCACAGGGCTTGGCCGTACAATTCACCTCAATTCACATCTTTGCTCAACAACGGAGGCAGCCTCAAGCATAACCCCTATGATGTGTGTTCAGAGGGAACCCATACTAAGATGCATAAACTTCCAGTTAATCCCTACCCATAATCAGGTATTGTGGGGGTACTTACTATTGGAAAGGTATCGCATTCAAACCAATATCATGTTTATCAAAAATCACTATCTTCTCTTGGTCATAATCACCTTCAAAAATCATTCAATGGAATGCTTCACCATTCCAAGGTTTCAAATTTCAATTCAAGTCACATTGTTCCCATCTAGAGTAGTCAAGTTTTATTTCATTAGCACTAGCTCTAATTCATGAGGGGTGCTATCTTGCTTTGCTTGATTGAGAATAACTTCACTACTCTAGTAACCTCTTGTACTTTGACCAAAGTTAACTATAAAAGTAACTTCTTGAGAAAACAAGTAAAAACTTGTAATGTATAAACTTGGGATAGGCTTATGTAAGAAAAGGTAAGATTCATGGTGCCTTGCCCCAAGGGGCTTTGCACTTTGCAAGAATATTAGCTTGCCTTGGTAGTTCTCAAAATTCTCCTCCTCCTCCTCCTGGTAGCAACCTTCTTCTTCCGTGTACTCTCCGGTGCTAGCGTCTAAATTTGAATACGAGTATAATTACTCACTAATTCAATGGCTATTCCATACATCACATATAATCACACAAACTACTCTATGCACATAAATAATCTAGTTTGGGTGCATGGGTTGTGTTGCTTGAGGAGAATTTACCTCTTTGTATTTAATATGTAAATGATAGTTTCCATAGGGTTCTTGAGAAATAATTTCCTCTCATTGAAATCTTCTTAAGATTTAATTTCTCAAACAATCATATGTGAACTTATATTGACCTAAGTCAAATATTCATCATTATCATTTGAGAAAATGATTTAAATGAGGTAGACCACCTCATACCATTTAGTAATGCTACAAATGATTTAAATCTCTAAGTAATTCATATAAGTGAGTTTGGCCAGGGGTCCAAACATCACATGAATTCATTGGAGACAAGCTTTAAATGAAGTATAATACTTCATAAGATTTACTTAATAGTTTTGGACAATATCAACTACATAAACTAGCCATATTGTCCATTAATTAAACTAGGGCATGATCATGCAAAGTGACCACACGATTTTATTGCATAAACAATTAGTGTAAGTCAGATGTGAGCTATTAGAGTTGGAATTAACTTAATATCTATTTTGGTTGATTTTTAATAATTATTTGAATATGGAAAAGTCCCTGCCTTCTTCTTTTTATCAGATTAATTCTACAGCACATCCTGGCATGGGACCAGTGGCATTCTTTATATCTTTTTACTAGCTTTCCAACCATATAAAATTCATTGAATTTGGTTAAGCCAATTTGAATCTATTGATTTTCAAAGTTTGGGCAGTATTGAAATTATTTGGAAATGTTTAAATGTCATTTGAATTAATGGGGCCGGCGGGAAATGAAACTGGGCCAGATTCGAATAAAACGGCCCAGTCCAGCCCAGCCACGGTCCACAGACGCACGGCGCGCTGACAGGGTGGGTCCCGCATGTCAGCGGCTATTAAAACCCGAATCGGTACGTTTTAAGGTGGAGCGTTGGATTAGATCCTGATCTAACGGCTCAGGGTCATCTTCTTCTCCGGCGAGATGCCGAAGGTCTGGCGGCGAGCCTAGGGGGTCGGAGAGCTCACCGTAGCTCCAGCTAGGGTGGGCAGTGTGCTCGGGGACGATGTCGACGACGGCGAAGCTCCTGGTACCGTCGGCTTGTCCTGGGGCGGCTCCAATCGACGGCGAGCTTCGGCGGCGGTCACGGGCAGTGGTGTAGCAATTGAGCGGCGGTGGTGGCTAATCGAGGCAGTGGAGTGGCGCAGGTGGTCGAGTGAGAAGAGGGGAAGACGATGGTGTGCTTGGATCGACGAGGGGAGTGCTCTATTTATAGCAACGCGAGGGTGCTGAGGGGCCGTGGAGAAGTCGACCATGGCGCGGCTTCTCCGGCGAGCTATCGAGCTAGGCGAGGGCGGCGCACTGCTCAGTACCTCATGGCAGTCCTCTGGGCGGCGACAGCTTGGTCGGGCAGGGCTTGGTTTGGTCGCATTGCTTCCAGGCATGTCGCGGCAGTGGCGGGGTTTGCTCAACGTCGCCGGCGGCAGCGGTCCAGGGTTGGTGTCGCGCGCGTGTCCTACGCGTTCGCGGTGGCACGGCGAGACCGTTGGTGCAGAAAGGGGGGCCAGGGCGTGCTCGAGGTGGTGGCGTTGCACGTGGCCAGTGCGCGTCTGTGGTGCGCCACGCGCGACGCGAGCGGCATGGCGTGGCCACCACTGGGCACGCTATTTCAGGCGAGTCCACGGCGTCTACGGCGAGCTGGTGAGTGCTAGGCGAGGTAGAGAGGTGAGGTGAAGCTGCTGGACACCAGGGCCAAGGTTGGGAAGCAAGGAGAGAGGGGGAGGTGGTCGGGTTGGCGACATGGCCGGCATGGCCATGTCCCAGCCTTGCTCCTCCTCTCCCTTAGGGTTGCTATGCCTCATTGATGGTTAGAGGGAACCAGGGGACCAATTGGACTAGGGTTTAAGTAGAGTTGATGAGGTAGATCACTATAGCAAATAGTGTCAAATAGTTACATAGATGCCATTTTTTATTTTTGTCCAAATTTGATTCAATTCAAATGATTACAAGTTTTGAATTGTTAGTGTCTCATTGAGTTAGAAATGACCAGAGGTGATGGAGTGTGGTGGTGGAATTGTTAAATTCAAAGTTTGGCAAAATTGGCTAAGTGTGAGATTGTTGCACATATTAAAATGTTGCAACTTTGGTTGAGCATAGCTAATGATCAAGAGAGAATTTGGCATGGTGTTCTTTACAAAAAGTGTTCCCCTTGATGTTGACTTGGATGTGGTGCAAAGGGTTAGCAAGGTTTAGTTTGAAAATTTTGAATTGCAAGGGCTCAAAGTAGTGATCAGACTATAATTGGCAGATTTGACCATTATCATATGTGAGCAAGTTTTGTATTTGAAATCCATTTGATTTGTGATTCTTTGATTCCAAAAGTTGTAATAAGTGTTTAGTAACATTATTCAACTAGTGGTGAAGACCAAATTGGTCTAGGGTCAAAATTTATAAAAATGCCATAGGGCATACGTGAGGGTTTTAGGGTTTTTCATTTATTTGATTTTCTTCCTCTTTTGGATTTATTTGGTTTGTGATCTTCTCATGATCACACTAGGGTTTTAGGGTTTAGCTTATACACATAATAACAATCATCATGGCATATCAATCAAATGCACAAGTCCTATGCATGGCACTATATGCAATTTAAAAAGTTTTTGTTGGTTTGAAATTTTGCTCTCTGGAATTCTTCTAACTTTCTTTTATTGAAATTTGGGATGTTACAAACCCTTCCCCCTTACAAAAGATCTCGTCCTGAGATCGAAATGAAAGTTAGGTACTAAAGAGATCTGGGTACTCCTTCTTTATGAAGTCTTCGCGTTCCCATGTGGCTTCATCCTCGGTATGATTGCTCCATTGTATCTTCAGAAACTTGATGCTTCGGGTGCAGGTGGTTCGGTAAGCTTCCTCCAGGATGCGAATCGGCTCTTCGCAGTAAGTCAAGTCCTTGTTGATATCCACCGATCGGTGATCAATGTTCTTGAACACTTCGGTCTTCTCAGGGACTTCAAGGCACTTCCGGTGGAGTGAGGTATGAAACACGTCGTGCACAGCCAACATCTCTTCAGGTAGCTCCAGTTGATAAGATACTTCTCCTCGGCGGCTCAGAACTTTGAAGGGTCCGACATATCGGGGTGCGAGCTTTCCTTTCAGCTGGAATCTCTGCATTCCTTTCAAGGGGGATACCTTGAGATAGACGAAGTCTCCGATCTCGAAGGTCATCTCCCGACGTCTCTTGTCGGCGTAGCTCTTCTGTCTTGATTGCACCGTCTTGAGGTACTCTCGGATCTTGTGTACTTTCTCTTCGGCTCCACGAAGAACATCCGGGCCAAAGACTTGGCTTTCTCCGACTTCCGACCAGTTCAGGGGGGTACGGCATTTCCTTCCGTACAAGGCTTCAAAGGGGGCCATCTGTAGGCTAGCTTGATAGCTGTTGTTGTAAGATAATTCTACGTAAGGTAAGCAGTCTTCCCACTTGGATCCATATTCCAGTACACATGCTCTCAGCATGTCCTCCAGTATCTGGTTGACTCTCTCAGTCTGTCCGTCGGTCTGAGGGTGATAGGCGGTGCTGAAATTCAGACGGGTGCCTAGTCCTTCATGCACTTTCTTCCAGAATCTTGAGATGAACTGTGATCCTCTATCTGACACTATCGATTTCGGGGTTCCGTGCAGGGCGACTATTCTGGAGATGTAGAGTTCAGCTAACTTTGGGCCTTGGTATGTGGTCTTGACGGCGATGAAATGGGCGACTTTGGTCAATCTATCGACAACTACCCATATTGAATCATTGCCTTTGCTGGATTTGGGCAGTCCGGTGATAAAGTCCATTCCTACGGAGTCCCATTTCCATTCTGGAATCTGGAGGGGTTGTAATAATCCGGCGGGTCATTGGTGTTCTGCCTTGACTCTTTGACAGATGTCACACTTGGTGATGTAGCTGCCGATTTCTCTCTTCATTCCATGCCACCAGAATTGCTCCTTCAGGTCTTGGTACATCTTGGTACCTCCGGGGTGGATTGAGTAAAGAGTGTCGTGGGCTTCTTGCAGGATGACTTGCTTCAAGTCTGAGTCCGATGGTACGCAGAGGTGTTCCTTGTACCAAAGAACTCCGGCTTCATCTACGGTGAATCCAGGGGCTTTTCCTGCGGCTATCCGTTTCTTGATTCCGTCAATGCTAGCGTTGTTTTTCTGGGCTTCCTTGATCTAGCTAACCAAGGTGGGTTGCAGTTCTATGCTGGCTAGGAATCCTTCACTAACAAGTTCAAGTCTAAACTGTTCAAACTCTTGATGCAAGCTGGGTTGTTTGGTTGCGAGCATGGAGTTCAACTGACACGGCAGTCTACTCAAAGCATCCGCTACCACATTGGCCTTGCCGGGGTGGTAGTGAATCTCCATGTCGTAATCCTTGATCAATTCGATCCATCGGCGTTGTCTCATGTTCAGCTCCTTCTGGGTGAAGATATATTTCAGGCTCTTGTGGTCGGAGTAGATCTCGCATCGATTACCCATGAGATAATGACGCCAAACTTTCAAGGCTAGGACCACGGCGGCAAGCTCGAGGTCATGGGTTGGGTAATTCTGTTCATGTTGCTTGAGTTGTCTTGAAAGATAGGATACAACTTTGCCTTCTTGCATAAGCACACATCCAAGGCCAGTCTTGGAGGCGTCGCAATATACGTCAAAGGGCTTTGCGATATCTGGCATGATCAGGATTGGGGCTGTTGTCAGTCTACTCTTGAGATGTTGAAAGCTCTCTTCACATTTGTCGGTCCATTCAAACTTCCTGTCCTTCTTCAACAATTGGGTCATTGGTCGAGCGATGCTCGAAAAGCCTTCTACGTATCTGCGGTAATATCCGGCTAATCCCAGAAAAGCGCGGACCTCGGTTTGGGTGGTTGGGGCTTGCCATTCCATAACAGTTTTGATTTTGGCGGGATCTATGGCAATTCCTCCTGCGGACAAGATGTGTCCCAGGAATCCAACTTCTTCCAACCAAAACTCACACTTGCTGAATTTGGCATACAACTGGTGATGCCTAAGGGTTTCTAGGACAGTCTCCAAATGATGTTCATGTTCCTCTTCGGACTTGGAGTACACAAGGATGTCATCGATGAAGACAACGACAAACTTGTCCAAAAAGTTCATGAAGATCTTATTCATGAGATTCATGAAATAAGCGGGGGCATTGGTCAGTCCAAAAGACATGACGTTGTACTCATACAACCCATATCTGGTGGTGAAGGCAGTTTTTGGAATGTCGGTGGCTCGGATTTTCAGCTGATGATATCCAGTTCTAAGATCTATCTTGGAGAAAACTCTGGCTCCGGTGAGTTGATCAAACAAGTCTTCTATCTTGGGTAAGGGGTATTTGTTTTTGATGGTGACATCGTTAAGCTTACGATAGTCCGTACATAAACGATTTGCACCATCCTTCTTGTCCACAAACAAAACTGGGGATCTCCAGGGGGATGCACTAGGTCTAATCAGACCCTTGGCCAACATATCATCTATTTGTTTCTTCAGCTCCACAAGCTCTGTTGTGTTCATGCTGTAGGCTCTCTGGGCTATGGGTCCAGTTCCGGGGATTAACTCGATGATGAACTCGATATCCCGATCCGGGGGCATACCGGGTAGATCATCCGGAAACACATCAGGGTAGCGACAAACGACCCTGATTTGATCCAGAGTTGGCTTGGATACACTTTGGTTGCAGGTAAATTTTCTGGGTAGTTTTTCAGAGACGTGCTCTACTACGATACCAGTGCTGCTAGTCATGGTTATGGCTTTCTTGGAACAGTCTATCAATCCATTGTGCTTGGACATCCAGTCCATTCCTAGTACGACTTCCAAACCTTTGGTTCCTAGAATGATTAGATTGGCATAGAAATCTACATCATGGATTTTGATAGGTACATTTTTTCAAAATTTTCTGGCTTTGGTGGTTGATCCGGGAATTTGAACTATCATAACATGCTTCAAACTGAGGGGTTGAATTTTACTTGTTGATGCAAAGTCTTCGGTAACAAAAGAATGAGATGCTCCGGAATCAAACAACACTCTGGTAGGGATGTGGTTGACAGAAAACATACCCAGTACAACATCTGGTGCTTCCTGGGCTTCTTCGGCGTTCATGTGGTAGAGACGGCCGTTGCGGTTATTGGGGTTGTTGGGGGCGAACTTCTTGCCGGTGGAGACACGGCGTTGCTGCTGAGCAGGTGCTGCGGTGTTGCCGGCGAGCTTGGCGAGCCTCTTGGGACACTCGTTGGAGTAGTGCCCCACTACACCACACTCATAACAAGTGATGGTGGCCTTGTCCTTGGTCGCAACGGGGACGGCGTTGCTTCCGGTTCTGGGAGCGGTGTTGGTGTTGTTGTTGTTGTTGTTGGGGGCTCGGGGCGGAGCGCGGTTGTAGTTGTTGTTGTTGTTGTTGTTGTAGTTGTTGTTGTTGTAGCCTCCTGGCTTGGAGTTTCCTCCACTCCGGTTCTGATAACCGGGGCGCGAGTTCTGCATCGGTGGCTTATTGTTTCTCGGAGTGAAACCTCCACTTGAGCTGGGGCGAAACTTCTGGGTATGGCTAGACCCACTTTGATTCGCCATGCGGCGCTTGCGGTTCTCGTTGGCTTGGTTCAGCTTGCCCTCCATCTGGATGGCGGAGTCAACAAGGGCTTCAAGGTCGGCGAAGGGGATGTTGACAAGGACAGTCTGCATCTCATCATGCAGTCCGTTCAGGAATCTCTCCTTCCTCTTCTCAACGGTGTCGGTCTCATCAGGGGCGTACCTCGACAGTGTGAGAAACTTGTCGCGGTATTCTACCACCGTCATGCGACCTTGTTTCTGTTCATGGAACTCATCCCTCATCTTTTTGATAAGACCCGGGGGTACATGGTACTTGCTGAACTTTAGCTTGAAATCCTCCCAAGTCATGAACTGACCTCCATTCATGGCACGGGTGCTTGTCCACCAAGCGCGGGCTGGTCCAGCGAGATAGTGGGTGGCAAATAAGACTTTCTCGTTGGCTTCCACTACGGCTACCTCCAGGTTGTTCTCCATAGTCTGGAGCCAATCATCGGCGTCGAGGGGCTCCTCGGTCTTGCTAAACACCGGAGGGTTGGTGTTCTGGAAGTTCTTGAGCTTGGATCCGGGGTGGTCATGATTTCCATGGCCTTGGTTGGCAATGTTCTGCAAGGCTGTGAGGTTGGCCTGGCGTTCAGCTCTTTCTGTCTCCCTGTCAGCAAGCAGGGTTTGCAGCAGTTGCATCATCGCGTCGTTGGTGCGATTGGGAGGGGCCATCTGAAGATATAGAAGATCATGAGATAAGAGGGAACATTCTATGGTTTATTTTGGTTAAGTTTGAAAACATTTGAAATTTGTAATCTTTTCATGACAATCATAACATTCATTCATTCATTCAACACATAGTACAAACTAACACACTCATACTCCAATGGTTTTAAGAACCATTCTCATGCTACGATACAAAGGATGGGATACAACTCACACCTACATAAGTGAAACTAGTGCAACTACTCCTCATCCTCGACGTCGATCGGGACGTAGTCATCGGGTCCTGCCTCCAGGAACTCGTAGTCCTCCTCCTCGGTGAACTCGTCCTCCTCAAAGTCGTCGTCGTCGCTCAGGAAGGCTCCTCCTCCCTGAAGGTCAATACCTCCGTCGTCATCCTCCATCTCTCTGAGCTGGTCTTCCTGGGCCTTGACAGTGGCCTCAAGTGACGCGATCTTGGCGCGAAGGCGCACACTCGTAGCGTCCTTCTTGGCACGCTGCTGGCGAAGGCTCTTGCGGTCGTTGTTGAGTAGCTTGATCGCCTCACCCTGCTCGATGATGTGAGCATGGGTCTGGTTCGCGTAAGCGTGAGTGGCGTCGAGGTCCTTCTGAGTCTGGTAGAGCATGAAGTCCAGGTGCTCAGCATGGTGCCTCAACTCCGGGTGCGGCTGCAGCTCCATGGGCACTCCCATGGCATCACGCCTCACGAGATGCGCGAAGCGAGAAGCGAGGATGCGCACCACGTTCTGTCCACAGAGGCGCGCAAGTGCCTCCTGAAGGCCACGTGCGAGTCCGTCGAGCCAGTTGCTCTCGCGGAAGGAGAAGAGGATCCTCTCCGAGGTGGGAGGCTCCATCTTGCCCCTCAAGTCGGCAGTGATCACCCACTGCAACTCTCCTCCGGGCGTGTCGTCCAACTGAACCCCTTGGAACTCGGGGTGTGGGCGCCCAAGGAAGTCAGAGACGGCGTTGAGGTCGTGCTCGAAGATCAAGCTCCCTCTGTTCCCAGGCTGGTAAAACTTGGAGTTGATGGGTTCATTCGGCTCCATCTGAAAGAGAATTGGATGAGTAAGTTAGAGAGCGCAAAGTGTGGCAAAATTTTAAGTAGATTCAAATAAGATAGAACATGATTCATCAAATGTTGGCAAAGTCTCAAAGACAAGAGTGTAAGTATATTTTCACAAATATTCATCATTTGTTTTCAAAGTTAAGTTTTTCAGAACGCCCATTATAACTAAGGTCTTCTAAGGTCAAACCTGGCTCTGATACCAACTTGTCAACACCCGGATTTTTAAGTCCGAATGCCTATTATGTCATACATCGCAATCCCAGGAATATTGTTGTTGCGAGGCATAATAGTTAAGTATCACAGTCATCATTCATTACAAACCATAATGTCTTACAACTTGGAATCACATCATCCATATTACACGAATAGTTGATCTATTGATCAAGGAACAAACACAAGTTCATAGCGGAAGCGTAATATACAAGGACTCTCTAGTCCACAGGCCAACGCTTGACGTCGGAAGACTTCTAGTTGTCGTAGGCGTCCTGCTGGTCATCTCCTTGTTCATCTTCATACTCTGGCCATTTGAATAGCCAGGGACAAAGCCGTGAGTACTTCAAGTACTCGCAAACTAATACTAATGTAAGTGCTAGACATTCTAGTAAGCTTTGCTAAGCTCTAGTTTATTTGCATAAAACTAGTTTTAGTTCACAAGTATTTGAGAAAAGCTTATTCAAGTGCTAACTAACTCAAGTGGGAACATTAGTGTCATTCACACCATTCAAGTGGTGATTTCAATTCAATTCACCACAAGTCATTTCACCATCTTCTTTCAACATCATTTTCAAAGATATGACATCGGAAACTGTATGGCCTTTCCAACCGTCCGTAACCGTGGACGCGGCTATTCGAATAGATTTACACTCTGCAGAGGTTGCACACTTGTGCCACAACATTTGATTTCATCCGTCGGGATTACCCCGAATCATCGTAACACAGTACGCGGATCATCAACCATAACCTTTCACTTATAAATCCTAGTATGAGCACCTCTCCCCATGAGCTTGGCCTCCCAGTGAAGACCAACTGTCAACCTGGGAACTGCACAGGGCTTGGCCGTACAATTCACCTCAATTCACATCTTTGCTCAACAACGGAGGCAGCCTCAAGCATAACCCCTATGATGTGTGTTCAGAGGGAACCCATACTAAGATGCATAAACTTCCAGTTAAGCCCTACCCATAATCAGGTATTGTGGGGGTACTTACTATTGGAAAGGTATCGCATTCAAACCAATATCATGTTTATCAAAAATCACTATCTTCTCTTGGTCATAATCACCTTCAAAAATCATTCAATGGAATGCTTCACCATTCCAAGGTTTCAAATTTCAATTCAAGTCACATTGTTCCCACCTAGAGTAGTCAAGTTTTATTTCATTAGCACTAGCTCTAATTCATGAGGGGTGCTATCTTGCTTTGCTTGATTGAGAATAACTTCACTACTCTAGTAACCTCTTGTACTTTGACCAAAGTTAACTATAAAAGTAACTTCTTGAGAAAACAAGTAAAAACTTGTAATGTATAAACTTGGGATAGGCTTATGTAAGAAAAGGTAAGATTCATGGTGCCTTGCCCCAAGGGGCTGGGCACTTTGCAAGAATATTAGCTTGCCTTGGTAGTTCTCAAAATTCTCCTCCTCCTCCTCCTCCTGGTAGCAACCTTCTTCTTCCGTGTACTCTCCGGTGCTAGCGTATAAATTTGAATACGAGTATAATTACTCACTAATTCAATGGCTATTCCATACATCACATATAATCACACAAACTACTCTATGCACATAAATAATCTAGTTTGGGTGCATGGGTTGTGTTGCTTGAGGAGAATTTACCTCTTTGTATTTAATATGTAAATGATAGTTTCCATAGGGTTCTTGAGAAATAATTTCCTCTCATTGAAATCTTCTTAAGATTTAATTTCTCAAACAATCATATGTGAACTTATATTGACCTAAGTCAAATATTCATCATTATCATTTGAGAAAATGATTTAAATGAGGTAGGCCACCTCATACCATTTAGTAATGCTACAAATGATTTAAATCTCTAAGTAATTCATATAAGTGAGTTTGGCCAGGGGTCCAAACATCACATGAATTCATTTGAGACAAGCTTTAAATGAAGTATAATACTTCATAAGATTTACTTAATAGTTTTGGACAATATCAACTACATAAACTAGCCATATTGTCCATTAATTAAACTAGGGCATGATCATGCAAAGTGACCACACCATTTTATTGCATAAACAATTAGTGTAAGTCAAATGTGAGCTATTAGAGTTGGAATTAACTTAATATCTATTTTGGTTGATTTTTAATAATTATTTGAATATGGAAAAGTCTCTGCCTTCTTCTTTTTATCAGATTAATTCTACAGCACATCTTGGCATGGGACCAGTGGCATTCTTTAGATCTTTTTACTAGCTTTCCAACCATATAAAATTCATTGAATTTGGTTAAGCCAATTTGAATCTATTGATTTTCAAAGTTTGGGCAGTATTGAAATTATTTGGAAATGTTTAAATGTCATTTGAATTAATGGGGCCGGCGGGAAACGAAACTGGGCCAGATTCGAATAAAACGGCCCAGTCCAGCCCAGCCACGGTCCACAGACGCGCGGCGCGCTGACAGGGTGGGTCCCGCATGTCAGCGGCTATTAAAACCCGAATCGGTACGTTTTAAGGTGGAGCGTTGGATTAGATCCTGATCTAACGGCTCAGGGTCATCTTCTTCTCCGGCGAGATGCCGAAGGTCTGGCGGCGAGCCTAGGGGGTTGGAGAGCTCACCGTGGCTCCAGCTAGGGTGGGCAGTGTGCTCGGGGACGATGTCGACGACGGCGAAGCTCCTGGTACCGTCGGCTTGTCCTGGGGCGGCTCCAATCGATGGCGAGCTTCGGCGGCGGTCACGGGCAGTGGTGTAGCAATTGAGCGGCGGTGGTGGCTAATCGAGGCAGTGGAGTGGCGCAGGTGGTCGAGTGAGAAGAGGGGAAGACGATGGTGTGCTTGGATCGACGAGGGGAGTGCTCTATTTATAGCAACGCGAGGGTGCTGCGGGGCCGTGGAGAAGTCGACCATGGCGCGGCTTCTCCGGCGAGCTATGGAGCTAGGCGAGGGCGGCGCACTGCTCAGTACCTCATGGCGGTCCTCTGGGCGGCGACAGCTTGGTCGGGCAGGGCTTGGTTTGGTCGCATTGCTTCCAGGCATGTCGCGGCAGTGGCGGGGTTTGCTCAACGTCGCCGGTGGCGGTGGTCCAGGGTTGGTGTCGTGCGCATGTCCTATGCGTTCGCGGTGGCACGGCGAGACCGTTGGTGCAGAAAGGGGGGCCAGGGCGTGCTCGAGGTGGTGGCGTTGCACGTGGCCAGTGCGCGTCTGTGGTGCGCCACGCGCGACGCGAGCGGCATGGCGTGGCCACCACTGGGCGCGCTGTTTCCGGCGAGTCCACGGCGTCTACAGCGAGCTGGTGAGTGCTAGGCGAGGTAGAGAGGTGAGGTGGAGCTGCTGGACACCAGGGCCAAGGTTGGGAAGCAAGGAGAGAGGGGGAGGTGGTCGGGTTGGCGACATGGCCGGCATGGCCATGTCCTAGCCTTGCTCCTCCTCTCCCTTAGGGTTGCTATGCCTCATTGATTGTTAGAGGGAACCAGGGGACCAATTGGACTAGGGTTTAGGTAGAGTTGATGAGGTAGATCACTATAGCAAATAGTGTCAAATAGTTACATAGATGCCATTTTTGATTTTTGTCCAAATTTGATTCAATTCAAATGATTACAAGTTTTGAATTGTTAGTGTCTCATTGAGTTAGAAATGACCAGAGGTGATGGAGTGTGGCGGTGGAATTGTTAAATTCAAAGTTTGGCAAAATTGGCTAAGTGTGAGATTGTTGCACATATTAAAATGTTGCAACTTTGGTTGAGCATAGCTAATGATCAAGAGAGAATTTGGCATGGTGTTCTTTACAAAAAGTGTTCCCCTTGATGTTGACTTGGATGTGGTGCAAAGGGTTAGCAAGGTTTAGTTTGAAAATTTTGAATTGCAAGGGCTCAAAGTAGTGATCAGACTATAATTGGCAGATTTGACCATTATCATATGTGAGCAAGTTTTGTATTTGAAATCCATTTGATTTGTGATTCTTTGATTCCAAAAGTTGTAATAAGTGTTTAGTAACATTATTCAACTAGTGGCGAAGAACAAATTGGTCTAGGGTCAAAATTTATAAAAATGCCATAGGGCATATGTGAGGGTTTTAGGGTTTTTCATTTATTTGATTTTCTTCCTCTTTTGGATTTATTTGGTTTGTGATCTTCTCATGATCACACTAGGGTTTTAGGGTTTAGCTTATACACATAATAACAATCATCATGGCATATCAATCAAATGCACAAGTCCTATGCATGGCACTATATGCAATTTTAAAAGTTTTTGTTGGTTTGAAATTTTGCTCTCTGGAATTCTTCTAACTTTCTTTTATTGAAATTTGGGATGTTACACCTCATCAGCAGCAGTTGCAATCCTTTTGACCAATGAAGGCTTAGCAGTTTCAGTCTGCATATGAAAATTGAAGAGCAACAGACATCAGCAGTGATATATAAAATGAATCTATGATACACTAATGCATATAGTGCTGGATGTAAGTGTAAGAATAGGGTTGTGTGTGTTTCTGAACTATTGGTAAGCATTAGACAAAGCCGGCAATAAACAGACAAATCAAATCATGTATGAGGATTAAGAAAATATACCTGCTTACTGAAAAGGATACCACCCAGCTAGCCCGTGGCCTTGTGCTTGAGGAGGTTTTCAGAAGATGGTGGCAGCACCATCGTCTTCACAGCAGCCTCATCAGGATCATTTTTTTCCATTTGAGTAGAGGCACAGAAGCTTCATCCTGCATATGAATAGCAACAGAACTCATCATTGATATTTAATAAATCTATGAGATAGACTGATGCAAGTAGTGCAGGATGTAAGTGGAAGAATAGGGTTGTGCATAGACAACAGTTGACAACAATGCAAATGATTACAAAAGAAGCCAACGGAACTCAACAGTTTATATACTGGATGAGACATACTGAAAAGTGAAAAATTAGTGTATGATGATTGTAAGCAAACGCAGTGTTTCTAAACCTTTGCTAACCATTAGGCAAAGCCAACAGTAATTAAACAGATAATAATAAAATCATGTATGTGGATTAAGAAAATATACCAGATTCAGTAAAAGGTCACCACCCAGATGGCCCATGGCCTCGTGCTTGTAGAGGTTTTCGGATGATGGTGCCGGCACCATCGTCCTCACAGCAGCCTCATCAGCCTCATTTTGCATCCACTTGAGTAAAGGCGCAGCAGTTTCAGCCTGCATAAGAATGGGAACAGATCTCAGCAGTGATATTGAATGACTCTGAGACAGACTGATGCATATAGTGCTGGATATAAGTGGAAGGGTATGGCTGTGTATGGACAACAGTTCACAACAATGCAAGGGTGTGTTCGGTTCTGAAACAGCGTGGAATGGAATGGAATGGTTCCATTTCAGAGGAATGGAATGGTTACATTTTTTCGGTTGGGAAAAATGGAGAGCAGAACAGATCGAGGTTAAACTAATCATTTGTCTCAAAATTGTAATTAGCAATTGCAAATGACATTTTAATCTCAAAGTCGTAATTAACAGCGCCTAATGGTGCTCTTTTAATCTAAAAATAGTAATTAACATCATTTTTTGTTGGGTTAGGGGAACTGGAGAGTAGATGAACATTACTGTATGCTGATTGTAAGCAAACGAATTTGGTGTTTCTAAACTTTTGGCTTCGAGATCTTATGGGCTTCAACTCTAGCCTACCCCAGCTTGTTTGGGACTGAAAGGCTTGGTTGTTGTTGTTGTTGTTGTAAACTTTTGGCAAGCATTAGAAAAAATCTACAATAAACAGACAAAAATCAAGGCATGTTTTGTGGATTAAGAAAATATACCATATTCATTAAAAGATCACCACCCAGCGGGCGCGTGGCCTTGTGCTTGTAGAGGCATTTAGAAGATGGGGGCGGCATCAACATACTGGCAGCCTGATCAGCCGCAGTTTTGATCTTCCTTTTGAGTAAAGGCCCTAAAGTTTGAGTCTGCATATGAATAGCAAAACAAAAGGCAGACCTCAGCAGTGATATTGAATTACTGTATGAGATAGACTGATGCATATAGTGGATGCTCTTAGCTTTTTGCACCATGAACACTAGCTATGGACAGACAAAAAAACTAGTTGACTCAGGATTGTCTAGATACCTCCATCCCAAAGCTTAAGGCTTATTTATTTTTGAGAAATCAAAACAAGTAAAGTTTGACCAAAATTTTAGAACATTCTATCAACAAATATAATATTGTGTAGATACCGTAGGAAAATATATTTCACAACCTATTTAATGATATTAATTTTGTATTTTGCATGTTAATGATTTTTGGTAAAAGCTTAGTCAAATATGGTATAGTTTGACTTTCTAAAAATAATATAAGCCCTAAGCTTTGGGATGGAGGTAGTAGTATCTAGAGCTAAAACACGTCTAGATACATCCGTATCTACAGATAGTTGAGTCAATTAATTTGGATCTGAGGGAGTATCAGATTCAGACTACATCATGGTAAGTTGGTTAAAAAAATTTACCCCTGGGCGGTCCCTGCCCAGCTCGGCAGTGGCATTTCGCTTCTTGTGCTGCAGATCTGGCCATGCTCCTGCAGTAGGTGGGGCGCTATCGTTCCCCATAGCCTCAGCACGGAACCTGGAGGTACCAACCTGATACAGAGAATATAGAGCATGGTGTCACAGAGGCTTTACGCACAAACAACTGAAGACATGTGCTACTTTAAGCATTTTCCAGAACAGGAACAGATTGAGGATGCAGACAGACAGAGTGGATAAGCAAACGGAGTACCTGCTTTGCGGGGCTGGGGACGCAGCTCAGGCTCAGCCAACTGCCCACATGCGTGGTGGCCTTACGCTCCATTGCCCCCCACCACCACCGAGGTCTTCCCTTTCCTGTACAAGCTGACAAAAGATACAGTGAGGATCAGCAAAAACTACAAAGGTTGCAAATGTCAACAAATAAAGGAAGAACACCCCAATCCAAGCAAAGGTAGCCCCCGCCCCCACCCCTATCAATCACTCCCAGCGCGAGGGTGACCAGAAAGACACCCCTTCGCCCAGAATAGGAAATAGATGCGCAAGATATCGAGGTGAGGAAAAAAGAACCGATCTCGAGAAAGGAAAGAACATTAATAGTACTACCTAATCCGCTTGGTCTAGATGCAGCTTGCCCCTCCAAGCTGGATGCCTGGACGGTGGAGGCGAAAGGAGGGGATCGAGCTAGCGGCTTGCATCCGTCGGTTGTCGGCACTCGATCGGGAGAGACAAGGGGGGCAACATAAAGGGGAGGGGTGATACGTCTCCAACGTATCGATAATTTCTTATGTTCCATGCTACTTTTATGATGATACACACATGTTTTATATACACTTTATGTCATATTTATGCATTTTCCGACACTAACCTATTGACGAGATGCCGAAGTGCCAGTTCCTGTTTTCTGCTGTTTTTGGTTTCAGAAATCCTAGTAAGGAAATATTCTCGGAATTGGACGAAATCAACGCCCAGTATCTTATATTTCAAGGAAGCTTCCAGAGCACCGAAGAGGGGCCAGAGGAGAGGCCCAGGGCCACCACACATGGTGGCGGCGCGGCCCTGGGGGGGCGCGCCCCCCTGTTGTGTGGCTGCCCCATGGCCCCTCCGACTCCGACTCTTCGCCTATTTAAGCCTCCCTGACCTAAATCTTCGAGAAGAATAAGCCACGGTACGAGAAACCTTCCAGAGCCGCCGCCATCGCGAATCCAAGATCTGGGGGACAGGAGTCTCTGTTCCGGCACGCCGCCGGGACGGGGAAGTGCCCCCGGAAGGCATCTCCATCTACACCACCGCCATCTTCATCACCGCTGCTGTCTCCCATGAGGAGGGAGTAGTTCTCCCTCGAGGCTAAGGGCTGTACCGGTAGCTATGTGGTTCATATCTCTCTCCCATGTACTTCAATACAATGATCTCATGAGCTGCCTTACATGATTGAGATTCATATGATGAGCTTTGTATCACTATTAATCTATGTGCTACTCTAGTGATGTTATTAAAGTACTCTATTCCTCCTCCATGATGTAATGGTGACAGTGTGTGCATCATGTAGTACCTGGCGTAGTTTATGATTGTAATCTCTTGTAGATTATGGAGTTAACTATTACTATGATAGTATTGATGTGATCTATTCCTACTTTCATAGTCTGTTGGTGACGGTGTGCATGCTATGTTAGTACTTGGTATAATTGCGTTGGTCTATCATGCACTCTAAGGTTATTTAAATATGAACATCGAATGTTGTGGAGCCTGTTAACTCCGGCATTGAGGTGCTCTTGTAGCCCTAGACAATTAATGGTGTTCATCATCCAACAAGAGAGTGTAGAGTGGTTTTATTATGTGATCAATATTGAGAGTGTCCACTAGTGAAAGTATGATCCCTAGGCCTTGTTTCCAAATACTGCAATCATCGCCTATTTACTGTTCTACTGCATCTTTACTTCCTGCAAAATTGCTACCATCAACTGCACGCCAGCAAGCTATTTTCTGGCACCGTTACTACTGCTCATATTCATTCATATTACTTGTATTTCACTATCTCTTCGCCGAACTAGTGCACCTATACATCTGACAAGTGTATTAGGTGTGTTGGGGACACAAGAGACTTCTTGTATCGTGATTGCAGGGTTGCTTGAGAGGGATATCTTTGACCTCTTCCTCCCTGAGTTCGATAAACCTTGGGTGATCCACTTAAGGGAAAACTTGCTGCTGTTCTACAAACCTCTGCTCTTGGAGGCCCAACACTGTATACAGGAAAAGAAGTGTGAATAGACATCAAGCTATTTTCTGGCGCCATTGCCGGGGAACAACGAAAAGCTACACCACAGAGATTTCTACCTCCCACGTCAACCACGCGCCAGTTGTGGACAGTCAAGCTATTTTCTGGCGCCGTTGCCGGGGAGGAAAGGTAAAAGGCATTCACACTCCGATCCCAGGTAACTAAGTTATTTTCTGGTGCCGTTGTAAGTGCTCGAAGCTATTTCCTTTAGATCCTGCAATTGCATCTTTTTGTTTCTTGTTTTTATTTTCACTAGCTAGGCATAATGGAAAGTAACAGTGAGCTTTTTAAGCTATTTCCTGAGTTAAGACATGGATTGTTTGATGCGAAAATTAAAAAACCTATGGAACATATTAGTATGAACGCTTTGAACACCATTGTTGCTAATGATATGGAAAATTCTAAGCTTGGGGAAGCTTGTTTTGATGAGCATGATATTTTTAGTCCCCCAAGCATTGAGGAGAAAATTTTCTTTGATGATACTTTGCTCCTATTTATGATGATTATAATGATAGTGGTCTTTTGGTGCCACCTACTATGGAGGATAAATTTTATTATGATTATACTATGCCTCCTACACTTGATGAGAATAATAATGATAGCTACTTTGTTGAATTTGCTCCCACTACAATTAATAAGAATGACTATGCTTATGTGGAGAGTAATGATACTTTTATGCATGTAGCTCATGATAAGAATGTTTCATGTGATAGTTATATTGTTGAGTTTGTTCATGATGCTACTGAAAATCATTATGAGAGAGGAAAATATGGTTGTAGAAATTTTCATGTTACTAAAACACCTCTCTATATGCTGAAATTTTTGAAGTTACGCTTGTGTTGCCTTTCTATGCTTATTGCATTATGCTTAAATGACTTGTTTATTTACAAGATTCCTTTTCATAGGAAGTGGGTTAGGCTTAAATTTGTTTTGAATTTTCTTTTTGATGCTCTCTTTTGCTTCAACTTTTGTTACTTATGTGAGCATCATTGAAATTGCTGAGCCCATCTTAATGGCTATAAAGAAAGCACTTCTTGGGAGATAACCCATGTGTTTATTTTACTACAGCAACTTTTGTTTTATATTTGCGTCTTGGAAGTTGTTACTACTGTAGCAACCTCTCCTTATCTTTATTTTATTGCATTGTTGTGCCAAGTGAAGTCTCTAATAGAAGGTTGATACTAGATTTGGATTTCTGCGCAGAAACAGATTTCTTGCTGTCACGAATTTGGGCAGTGTTCTCTGTAGGTAACTCAGAAAAATCTGCCAATTTACGTGAGTGATCCTCAGATATGTACGCAACTTTCATTAGTTTGGAGTTTTCTCATATGAGCAAGTTTAGTGCCCCAGAAAAATTCGTCTTTACGGACTGTTCTGTTTTGACAGATTCTGCCTTTTATTTCGCATTGCTTCTTTTGCTATGTTTGATGGATTTCTTTGTTCCATTAACTTTCAGTAGCTTTGGGCAATGTCCAGAAGTGTTAAGAATGATTGTGTCACCTCTGAACATGTGAATTTTTGATTATGCACTAACCCTCTAATGAGTTTGTTTTGAGTTTGGTGTGGAGGAAGTTTTCAAGGATCAAGAGAGGAGGATGATACAATATGATCAAGGAGAGTGAAAGCTCTAAGCTTGGGGATGCCCCCGTGGTTCATCCCTTCATATTTCAAGAATACTCAAGCATCTAAGCTTGGGGATGCCCAAGGCATCCCCTTCTTCATCAACAATTTATCAGGTTTCTTCTATTGAAACTATATTTTTAATCCGTCACATCTTATGTACTTTACTTGGAGCGTCTGTGTGCTTTTATTTTCATTTTTGTTATTTTCATTCTCTGAATAAAGATCATGCTTGTGTGGGAGAGAGACACGCTCCGCTTGTTCATAACACATGTGTTCTTAGCTTTTAATTTTCATGACGAAGATTGAAACTGCTTCGTCAATTGTTATAGGGTTGGAAACGGGAAATGCTACATGTGGTAATTGGTATAATGTCTTGAGTAATTTGATACTTGGCAATTGTTATAGCTCATGTTTAAGCTCTTGCATCATATACTTTGCACCTATTAGTGAAAAAATACATAGAGCTTGCTAAAATTTGGTTTGCATGATTGGTCTCTCTAAAGTCTAGATATTTTCTAGTAAGGGTTTGAGCAACAAGGAGGACGGTGTAGAGTTTTATAATGCTTACAATATGTTCTTATGTGAGTTTTGTTGTACCGGTTCATACTTGTGTTTGCTTCAAATAACCTTGCTAGCCTAAGCCTTGTACTGAGAGGGAATACTTCTCGTGCATCCAAATCCTTGAGCCAATAACTATGCCATTTGTGTCCACCATACCTACCTACTACATGGTATTTTCTGCCATTCCAAAGTAAATTGCTCTAGTGCTACCTTTAAACAATTCCAAATTTATCATCCCTTATTTGTGCCAATGTTTTATAGCTCATGAGGAAGTATGTGGTGTTTATCTTTCAATCTTGTTGGGCAACTTTCACCAATGGACTAGTGGCTTCATCCGCTTATCCAATAATTTTACAAAAAGAGCTGGCAATGGGGTTCCCAGCCCCAATTAATTAACTTTCATAATTTTACAAAAAATATAGACACTCCTCCATGGTATGTGATTGTTGGACGGCACCCGAGGATTCGGTTAGCCATGGTTTGTGAAAGCAAAGGTTGGAAGGAGTGCCACCCAAAAATAAAAAAAATTCAAGGGAGCCGCTCTTTGAAAGTCTGTGTTGCAAGGGGGTTAGAGTGCCCACTACCATTCATTGACAACAACAAACACCTCTCAAAATTTTACTTTTATGCTCTCTCTATGTTTTCAAAATAAAAGCTCTAGCACAAATATAGCAATCCATGCTTCCCTCTGCGAAGGGCCTTTCTTCTACTTTTATGTTGAGTCAGTTTACCTACTTCTTTCTATCTTAGAAGCAAACACTTGTGTTAACTGTGCATTGATTCTTACATACTTTCATATTTGCATTCATCATATTACTTTATGTTGACAACTATCCATGAGATATACATGTTACAAGTTGAAAGCAACTGCTGAAACTTAATCTTCCTTTGTGTTGCTTCAATGCCTTTACTTTGAATCTATTGCTTTATGAGTTAACTCTTATGCAAGACTTATTGATGCTTGTCTTAAAAGTACTATTCATGAAAAGTCTTTGCTATATGATTCAGTTGTTTAATCATTGTCTTTACCATTGCTTTGAATCACTTCATTCATCTCATATGCTTTACAATAGTATGATCAAGATTATGATAGCATGTCACTTAAGAAGTTATCTTTGTTATCGTTTACCTACTCGAGGACGAGTAGGAACTAAGCTTGGGGATGCTGATACGTCTCCAACGTATCGATAATTTCTTATGTTCCATGCTACTTTTATGATGATACACACATGTTTTATATACACTTTATTTCATATTTATGCATTTTCCGACACTAACCTATTGACAAGATGCCGAAGTGCCAGTTCCTGTTTTCTGTTGTTTTTGGTTTCAGAAATCCTAGTAAGGAAATATTCTCGGAATTGGACGAAATCAACACCCAGTATCTTATATTTCAAGGAAGCTTCTAGAGCACCGAAGAGGGGCCAGAGGAGAGGCCCAGGGCCACCACACATGGTGGCGGTGCGGCCCAGGGGGGGCGCGCCCCCCTGTTGTGTGGCTGCCCTGTGGCCCCTCCGACTCCGACTCTTCGCCTATTTAAGCCTCCCTGACCTAAATCTTTGAGAAGAATAAGCCACGGTACGAGAAACCTTCCAGAGCCGCCGCCATCGCGAAGCCAAGATCTGGGGGACAGGAGTCTCTGTTCCGGCACGCCGCCGGGACGGGGAAGTGCCCCCGGAAGGCATCTCTGTCGACACCACCGCCATCTTCATCACCGCTGCTGTCTCCCATGAGGAGGGAGTAGTTCTCCCTCGAGGCTAAGGGTTGTACCGGTAGCTATGTGGTTCATATTTCTCTCCCATGTACTTCAATACAATGATCTCATGAGCTGCCTTACATGATTGAGATTCATATGATGAGCTTTGTATCACTATTAATCTATGTGCTACTCTAGTGATGTTATTAAAGTACTCTATTCCTCCTCCATGATGTAATGGTGACAGTGTGTGCATCATGTAGTACTTGGCGTAGTTTATGATTGTAATCTCTTGTAGATTATGGAGTTAACTATTACTATGATAGTATTGATGTGATCTATTCCTCCTTTCATAGTCTGTCGGTGACGGTGTGCATGCTATGTTAGTACTTGGTATAATTGCGTTGGTCTATCATGCACTCTAAGGTTATTTAAATATGAACATCGAATGTTGTGGAGCTTGTTAACTCCGGCATTGAGGTGCTCTTGTAGCCCTACACAATTAATGGTGTTCATCATCCAACATGAGAGTGTAGAGTGGTTTTATTATGTGATCAATGTTGAGAGTGTCCACTAGTGAAAGTATGATCCCTAGGCCTTGTTTCCAAATACTGCAATCATCGCTTATTTACTGTTCTATTGCATCTTTACTTCCTGCAATATTGCTACCATCAACTGCATGCCAGCAAGCTATTTTCTGGCACCGTTACTACTGCTCATATTCATTCATATTACTTGTATTTCACTATCTCTTCGCCGAACTAGTGCACCTATACATCTGACAAGTGTATTAGGTGTGTTGGAGACACAAGAGACTTCTTATATCGTGATTGCAGGGTTGCTTGAGAGGGATATCTTTGACCTCTTCCTCCCTGAGTTCGATAAACCTTGGGTGATCCACTTAAGGGAAAACTTGCTGCTGTTCTACAAACCTCTGCTCTTGGAGGCCCAATACTGTCTACAGGAAAAGAAGTGTGAGTAGACATCAAGGGGTAACATATTTTATTACACAGTGAACTTACTGATGTGACTAGTCATTACATGTCTCACTGAAACTGGTGCCCATAGTGTGGCACCCCAAATTCACTTGAACCTGCCCGCGGGACGCATTGGCGCGTCAAGAAAACCCCCGAATTGTAGCGGGGAAATAAAACATTTCACAAAAATTCGAAATTCAAGCACACTGCCACGCGCCAAGCACGCGGGCTGTTCCTTCCTCTTCCTCGGTTCCTCCTCCCCTATCCGAAAAAACCCCAAATCCCAAGCTCAAACAACAACAAAAAAACCAAATCCCCTGGCCGCCATGCATGTCCTCGTTAACCCGCTGGAGATCGTTCCCGGACGAGGCGGACCCCCCGCCCTGAGATCCCGAGTTTGTCCGTTCCGTCCACCTCGAGGCACTGCGTGCTGTCTCGCAGCGGCGGCTTGAGGGCGCTGCAGAGGAAGTTCCGCCGGAAAGTGCTCATGGCAACCATGCAAGCTCACCGGCGTGCTGTATCCCGAGAGGAACTGGTCAAAGCTTTGATATTCGCAAAAAAATAGCGGGCCAAGATCTGGTCAAAGCTTCGTCGATGGCTTGCCGCGAGAGGCTTGGAGTCCAGAGTCAATAAACTAGCTGCTCGAGGACTTGGGCGGTTTACACCGATTCATATTAACTGACTCAAGTTTGTTAGTCTAGTTAACAAATGCATCTAGATACATCCATATCTAGACAAAATTGAGTCAATTAATATGAATCAGAGGGGAGTGCCTGAAAGTGTTTCATGCTACCAATTAATGCGCTGGTAGGACTGGCTATAGAAGTAATTGTGCTACTACTCATACGATGAACTGATTGTGTGGGTGTCAAATTTTGCAACGCGATCATCCACTGAATGCTTAATTATAGTTCTAGCGCCAAAGGGGTACAAATCATAACAAAGATAGTACATACTACAGCACCAGAACATAAGAGTATGAATCATAAAGTAGGTCAACATTTTGCATCAGGGCTGGGTGGTCCTGAGACTACCGGGACGCCCCTGATGATCTCCAGGCGTGCATCCACTTCAACGCAAAGCTGTGTACTCGGTCCACGGCCTCCTTCTGTAGGCTGGATAATCTCAGGTGCAGGACCTTCGTCTATGAAAGGCTCGTCATCAGTACCATCCACAGGTGCATCAGGGCTGGGTGGTCTTGAGACTACCAGGACGCCCCTGATGATCTCTGGGCGTGCATCCACTTCAACGCAAAGCTGTGTACTCGGTCCACGGCCTCCTTCTGTAGGCTGGATAATCTCAGGTGCAGGACCTTCGTCTATGAAAGACTCGTCATCAGTACCATCCACGGGTGCATCAAACTGAGATTCATCTTCAAATCTCCCATCAAACTTAGAGACATCTTCAACTCTATGCTTCTGCAATTAGTACATCAACAGATTAGACAAACATCTAAGGGATGCAACCTGAACAAATGCCGTTTTACATATTTACCTTCTCATCTGGCACAGCACATGTCCCAGAGCTGAAACCCGTTTCCTGAAGCAAGCGCTTTTTCTCTCCTTCCCGTCCATCCATCTGCAACAAGTTAAATTTGAGTACGTAACCTTGCACAAAGAATGCAAACTATTGATCGAAACAGCGGCAGCATCAATATAAATAATTAACTACATATGCCAGCACACATATAGTGTGAGCAAGATCTGCTTCTCCCGCTGAAGGATCATTATATGGTTCACCATGATAAACCCACCTAACATATGTGCGGTCCATCCCAAAAATGTGTAAATGATCTTCCACTACATGGTGAGGCCTCTTCTCACCATTCATACATGTGCAGCGCGAGCAATACACGTCCAGGTTGTGACCTTCATCAGCTCTAATAAACCCCATAAAGGGTTGAACACCATTTATATATGAAGGGGAACATAAGTGTCCATGCAGTATCCAAGTTCTGTCCATCTGTTTAATTATGAGATACAATGATTGGTGATTAATTTAAGGCGAAGTAGGAAATGTATATCCATCGAGTACAAAACTATACTAGTACATGATTATGCATTTCAGCAATCATGTCGAGTACAAAACAAAAATTGCCCATCGACATTTTAGCAAACAGATCGTGTACAAAACTCTGCCATGGCATTTCAGCAAATTAACGGATCGAGTGCAGAACTGACCCTATATGCCCACGCAAATGAGCAAATTGATCGAGGTCAAATAGAGCGGAAAACTATAAAGTGCCAACTAGTTCGAGCATACTGACGATTTTTTTAGCAGCATCAAGAAAATATAAATCGTTAGGCCGTCTTGCCCGATGCATGATTGAGCTAGAGATAGCAGCCCTACCGTGGATCAACTTGACCGCCGGTGCGTCTCGAGAAGAACGACGGGGAGGGGAAGCTTCTTCTTCGCACGGACGGGACGGGGAGGGGAAGCTCTTCGCATGGACGGGGATAAGTTGTGTAGCGGTGGGTGGGGGGTCATGCGGCCGGGCCGCCCGGTAGGTGGTGATTAATGGAGTTGCGTGTGTAATTTGCCGTGCACAAGGTTGAGGAATAGGCGGTTCCCTTTGCCGCGCGCACAATTCAAACTATCCCGCCCATGTAGTTTAAATTCGCCCTATTTTCGTTAAATCGACATAAAGTCATGTGAGTGGGTGGAAATTAGCAAAGTTGCTTGAAAAATAGTAAAACTCTGGAATTATCCTTTAAATATGCTCTACTTCGTGTGAAAATCGGGGTGTGGAGGCATGTTGAGCTGTTTTATTTGTACTTTCTTCATTAAAATTCCCATTTTAAGCACTTTGGATGGAAAGAAATCATTTGTACATAAATTTTGACAACGCCATTTGCAAACATTAATTGTTTTACATGCCAAGATGCACCAATCCACCAAATATGGGGCAAAAGTTTATCACAATCTAGATATATATGTATAATTAGTGAGGGACCCCTTTTGATTTTGTGCAATTTCCACTAATTAGCTAGAAAGAAGGGGTCAATTAATTAGGCCATGTTAGGGGCTATGTGTTTTAGATTAGGGTTGTGTGGATTCAAATACAACTACTTTATTTGTGTTATCAGTACTTATATATATAATTAATTGAATTATCAGTACTTATTATATAATTAATGAATCCCAATAATGTCTATATATATATATGATCGATATAGGCCATATATATTAATTGGGGTTATATAATCTAGGGTTTACTAGCTATATATAGCAAGGTTTTATTAGATTGGGTTATTAATTAGCTTGGGGTTATGTGTTTTAACGAGGGTTTGATTATCTAATTAAGGTTAGTTTTCTATATATATACGGTTTAGGGTTTAGGGTTAATGACACATATATTTAATTAGAGGACCGCGAGGACCCATGGCCTGCTTGATGCGCAATTAAGGGTCGTCGTTGGCCTATAGCTAGCTATATAGGGTTTTATGGTTTGTTTAGAGGGTTTATGTGTTAGGGTTAATTATAACTTGTTGTGAATTAAATTACAACATTTTTATTAGTGTGCTACTGATGCGCGTACAACACGCGTCCGTTGGGAACCCCAAGAGGAAGGTGTGATGCGTACAACGGCAAGTTTTCCCTCAGTAAGAAACCAAGGTTTATCGAACCAGTAGGAGCCAAGAAGCACGTTGAAGGTTGATGGCGGTGGATTGTAGTGCGTGAAGGAGATATGCCCTAGAGGCAATAATAAAGTGGTTATTATTTATATCTTTATGTTTATGATAAATGTTTATATATCATGCTAGAATTGTATTAACCGAAACATTAGTACATGTGTGATATGTAGACAAACAAGAAGTCCCTAGTATGCCTCTTAAACTAGCTTGTTGATTAATGGATGATTAGTTTCATAATCATGAACATTGGATGTTATTAATAACAAGGTTATGTCATTGTGTGAATGATGTAATGGACACACCCAATTAAGCGTAGCATAAAGATCTCGTCATTAAGTTATTTGCTATAAGCTTTCGATACATAGTTACCTAGTCCTTATGACCATGAGATCATGTAAATCACTTATACCGGAAAGGTACTTTGATTACACCAAATCCCACTGCGTAAATGGGTGGCTATAAAGGTGGGATTAAGTATCCGGAAAGTATGAGTTGAGGCATATGGATCAACAGTGGGATTTGTCCATCCCAATGACGGATAGATATACTCTGGGCCCTCTCGGTGGAATGTCGTCTAATGTCTTGCAAGCATATGAATGAGTTCATAAGAGACCACATACCACGGTACGAGTAAAGAGTACTTGTCAGGAGACGAGGTTGAACAAGGTATAGAGTGATACCGAAGATCAAACCTCGGACAAGTAAAATATCGCGAGACAAAGGGAATTGGTAATGTATGTGAATGGTTCATTCGATCACTAAAGTCATCGTTGAATATGTGGGAGCCATTATGGATCTCCAGATCCCGCTATTGGTTATTGGTCGGAGTGAGTACTCAACCATGTCCGCATAGTTCACGAACCGTAGGGTGACACACTTAAAGTTGGATGTTGAAATGGTAGTACTTGAATATGGAATGGAGTTCGAATATTTGTTCGGAGTCCCGGATGAGATCCCGGACATCACGAGGAGTTCCGGAATGGTCCGGAGAATAAGATTCATATATAGGATGTCATTTTATGTGAAATAAAATGTCGCGGAAGGTTCTATGGAAGGTTCTAGAAGGTTCTAGAAAAGTCCGGAAGAAACCACCAAGGAAGGTGGAGTCCACATGGGACTCCACCTCCATGGCCGGCCAGCCCTAGATGGGGTGGAGTCCCAAGTGGACTCCACCATAGGGGGCCGGCCACCCCCCACATGGGAGGTGGGAATCCCACCTTTGGGTGGGAGTCCTAGTTGGGCTAGGTTTCCCCCTCTTATGGAAGGTTTTGGGTTCGGGTCTTATTCGAAGACTTGGACACCAACACTTGGGATCCACCTATATAATGAGGGGCCAAGGGAGGGGGCCGGCCACCCCTAAGACCACAAGCTGGCCGCCCCCCATAGAGTGGCCGGCCACCCCTCCCAAACCCTAGCCGCCCCCTTCTCCTCCATATTGCCCGCGTAGCTTAGCGAAGCTCCGCCGGACTTCTTCACCGCCACCGACACCACGCCGTCGTGCTGTCGGATTCAAGAGAAGCTACTACTTCCGCTGCCCGCTGGAACGGGGAGGTGGACGTCGTCTTCATCAACAACCGAACGTGTGACCGAGTACAGAGGTGCTGCCCGTTCGTGGCGCCTGAACCGATCGTGATCAAGATCTTCTACGCGCTTTTGCAAGCGGCAAGTGATCGTCTACCGCAGCAACAAGAGCCTCATCTTGTAGGCTTTGGAATCTCTTCAAGGGTGAGACTCGATACCCCCTCGTTGCTACCGTCTTCTAGATTGCATCTTGGCTTGGATTGCGTGTTCGCCGTAGGAAAATTTTTGTTTTCTATGCAACTTTATCCTACAGTGGTATCAGAGCCGTGTCTATGCATAGATGGTTGCACAAGTAGAACACAATGGTTTGTGGGTGTTGATGCTCTTGTTATCTTTAGTTTGAGTACTTTGCATCTTTATGGCATAGTGGGATGAAGCGGCTCGGACTAACTTTACATGACCGCGTTCATGAGACTTGTTCCTCGTTCGACATGCAACTTGTATTGCATAAGAGGCTTTGCGGGTGTCTGTCTCTCCTACTATAGTAAAGATTCAATTTACTCTTCTATTGAAAACATTAGTATCAACGTTGTGGTTCATGTTCGTAGGTAGATTAGATCTCTCTCGAAAACCCTAAACCACGTAAAATATGCAAACCAAATTAGAGACGTCTAACTTGTTTTTGCAGGGTTTGGTGATGTGATATGGCCATAATGTGATGATGAATATGTATGAGATGATCATTATTGTATTGTGGCAACCGGCAGGAGCCTTATGGTTGTCTTTAAATTTCATGTTGAGTAGTATTTCAAAGTAGTTGTAATAGTTGCTACATGGAGAACAATCATGAAGACGGCGCCATTGACCTTGACGCTACGCCGACGATGATGGAGATCATGCCCGAAGATGATGGAGATCATGTCCGTGCTTTGGAGATGAAGATCAAAGGCGCAAAGACAAAAGGGCCATATCATATCACATATGAACTGCATGTGATGTTAATCCTTTTTATGCATCTTATTTTGCTTAGATCGCGACGGTAGCATTATAAGATGATCCCTCACTAAAATATCAAGATAATAAAGTGTTCATCCTTAGTAGCACAGTTGCCAAGTCTTGTCGTTTCGAAGCATCTCGTGATGATCGGGTGTGATAGATTCAATAAGTACATATGACGGGTGCAAGACAGTTTTGCACATGCAGATACTAAGGTGGCCTTGACGAGCCTAGCATGTACAGACATGGTCTCGGAACACGTGATACCGAAAGGTAGAGCATGAATCATATGGTTGATATGATGAACACTTTGAGTGTTCGCCATTGAAATCACACCTTTTCTCGTGATGATCGGGTTTAGGTGCGGTGGATTTGGTTCGTGTGATCACTAAGACAATGCGAGGGATATTGTTTTGAGTGGGAGTTCACTTAGGTTTTTAATTATGTTGAATTAAAATTTGAACTCAATTTGTCATAAACTTAGTCTAAACTATTGCAAATATATGTTGTAGAGATGGCGTCCCCAATCAATTTTAATCAGTTCCTAGAGAAAGAGAAACTTAAGAGCAACGGTAGCAACTTCACCGACTGGTTCCGTCATGTGAGGATCTTCCTCTCTGGCGGAAATCTGCAATTTGTGCTTGATGCACCGCTAGGTGACCCTCCTGCAGAAGATGAATCCGATGAAGTAAAAGCTGTTTACGCAACTCGGAAAACTCGGTACTCTCAAGTTCAGTGTGCCATCCTGTGCAGTCTGGAATCCGATCTTCAAAAACGTTTTGAGCACCACGATCCTCATGAGTTGATGAATGAGCTGAAAGCTATATTCGAGACTCATGCGGCCGTGGAATGCTATGAAGCATCGAAACATTTCTTCAGATGTATGATGGAAGAAGGCAGCTCCGTTAGTGAGCACATGCTCGCCATGACCGGGCATGCGAAGAAACTCAGTGACTTGGGAATAGTGATTCCTAACAGACTGGGGATTAATCGTGTCCTTCAATCACTGCCACCAAGTTACAAGAACTTTGTGATGAACTACAATCTGCAGAACATGAACAAGGAGTTACCTGAACTCTTTGGCATGCTAAAAGCTGCTGAGATTGAGATCAAGAAAGAGCACCAAGTGTTGATGGTCAACAAGACCACCAGTTTCAAGAAACAGGGCAAGTCTAAGGGAAAATTCAAGAAGGGTGGCAAGAAAGCTGCCACACCTCCTATGAAACCTAAGAACGGCCCTAAGCCTGATGCTGAGTGCTATTACTGCAAGGAGAAGGGACACTGGAAGCGTAATTGCTCCAAGTATCTGGCTGATCTGAAGAGCGGCCTTGTCAAGAAGAAGAAAGAAGGTATATCTGATATACATGTTATAGATGTTCATTTCACTGGTTCTCGTTCTAGTACACTGGTATTTGATACCGGTTCGGTTGCTCATATTTGTAACTCAAACAGGAACTAAAGAATAAACGACAACTCGCTGAAAGATGAAGTGACGATGCGCGTTGGAAACGGATCCAAGGTCAATGTGATCGCAGTCGGCACACTTCCTCTACATCTACCTTCGGGATTAGTTTTAAGCCTAAATAATTGCTATTATGTACCTGCGTTGAGCATGAACATTATATCTGGATCTTGTTTAATGCAAGACGGTTATTCATGCAAGTCTGAGAATAATGGTTGTTCTATTTTTATGAATAATATCTTTTATGGTCGAGCACCACAAAAGAATGGCTTATTTCTGTTAGATCTCGATAGTAGTGATACGCATATACATAACATTGATGCTAAGCGAATTAAACTTAATGATAATTCTACTTATATGTGGCACTGTCGTCTTGGTCATATTGGAGTGAAACGCATGAAGAAACTCCATACTGATGGATTACTTGAATCACTTGACTTTGAGTCACTTGATAGATGCGAAGCATGTCTAATGGGAAAAATGACAAAGACTCCATTTTCTGGTATGATGGAGCGAGCTACTGACTTATTGGAAATCATACATACCGATGTGTGTGGACCAATGAGCGTAGCATCGCGCAGTGGTTATCGTTATGTTCTAACCTTCACAGATGATCTGAGTAGATATGGATATATCTATTTCATGAAACATAAATCCGAAACTTTCGAGAAGTTTAAGGAATTTCAAAGTGAAGTAGAAAATCAACGTAACAAGAAGATTAAATTTCTACGATCTGATCGTGGAGGTGAATATCTGAGTTATGAGTTTGGCATGCATTTAAAGAAATGCGGAATACTTTCACAATTGACACCGCCGGGAACACCTCAACGAAACGGTGTGTCCGAATGTCGTAATCGAACTCTCTTAGATATGGTTCGTAGTATGATGTCTCTTACTGATTTGCCGTTATCATTTTGGAGTTATGCATTAGAGACAGCCGCATTCACTTTAAATAGAGCACCATCAAAATCCGTAGAAACGACACCGTATGAATTATGGTTTAATAAGAAACCTAAGCTGTCGTTCCTGAAAGTTTGGGGTTGCGAAGCCTATGTAAAGAAGTTACAACCGGACAAGCTAGAACCCAAAGCGGAGAAATGTGTCTTCATAGGATACCCTAAGGAAACTATAGGGTACACTTTCTATCACAGATCCGAAGGCAAAATCTTTGTTGCTAAGAACGGAACCTTTCTTGAGAAAGAGTTTCTCACTAAAGAAGTGACTGGAAGAAAAGTAGAACTCGATGAGATTGATGAATCTATACTCGTTGATCGAGTAGCGCAGTACCGGAAGTTGTACCTGTACCGCCTACACCGGCAATAGAGGAAGCTAATGATAATGATCATGAAACTTCGAATGAGGAAACTACTGAACCTCGCAGATCGACAAGGGAACGTGCCACTCCTGATTGGTATGATCCTTGTCTAAATGTCATGATTGTGGATAACAATGATGAGGACCCTGCGACGTATGAAGAAGCGATGATGAGCCCAGATTCCAACAAATGGCAAGAAGCCATGAAATCCGAAATGGGATCCATGTATGATAACAAAGTATGGACTTTGGTAGACTTACCTGATAGCCGAAAGGCTGTCGAGAATAAATGGATCTTCAAGAGAAAAACAGATGCTGATGGTAATATTACTGTCTATAAAGCTCGACTTGTCGCAAAGGGTTTCCGACAAATTCAAGGAGTTGACTACGATGAGACTTTCTCACCTGTAGCGAAGCTAAAATCTGTGAGGATTTTGTTAGCAATAGCTGCATTTTTCGATTATGAGATTTGGCAGATGGATGTCAAAACGGCGTTCCTTAATGGATACATTGAGGAAGAGTTGTATATGGTACAACCCAAAGGTTTTGTCGATCCTAAAAATGCTGACAAAGTATGCAAACTTCAGCGTTCAATCTATGGACTGAAGCAAGCATCAAGAAGTTGGAACCGACGCTTTGATAAGGTGATCAAAGACTTCGGGTTTATACAGGGTCATGGAGAGGCCTGTATTTACAAGAAAGTGAGTGGGAGCTCTGTAGCATTACTGATAAAATATGTAGATGACATATTATTCATGGTGAATGATATAGAACTATTAAGCAGTTGTTACAGGTTATTTGATGAATAGTTTTTCAATGAAAGACCTGGGTGAAGCAGCATATATATTAGGCATCAAGATGTATAGAGATAGATAATGACGCCTAATAGGGCTATCACAGTACATATCTGGACAAGATTCTAAAGAAGTTTAGAATGGACGAAAGTAAGAAAGGGTTCTTACCTATGTTACTAGGCAAGGTATTGAGTAAGACTCAAGGACCGGCTACGGCAGAAGAAAGAGAAAGGATGAGTAATATCCCCTATGCCTCGGCAGTAGGATCTATCATGTATGCCATGCTATGTACTAGACCGGATATAGCACATGCTGTTAGTTTGACTAGCAGATATCAAAGTGATCCAGGAATGGAACACTGGACAGCGGTCAAGAATATCCTGAAGTACTTGAAAAGAACTAAGGATATGTTTCTTTGTTATGGAGGTGACCAAGAGCTCGTTGTAAACGGTTACACCGATGCAAGTTGGAACACTGATCCTGATGACTCTAAGTCACAATCTGGGTACGTGTTTATATTGAATGGTGCTGCAGTAAGCTGGGCAAGCTCGAAGCAGTGCACGGTGGCGAAGTCTTCAACAGAATCAGAGTACATAGCGGCTTCAGAGGCTTCATCGTGCGGTATGGATGAAGAGGTTCATTGTAGAGCTCGGTGTGGTTCCTAGTGCATTGGACCCATTAATCATTTACTGTGATAACATGGGTGCCATCGCCAATGCACAAGAGCCAAGGTCACACAAGAGGCTGAAGCATATCAAGCTGCGTTACCACTCGATTCGCGAGTACATCGAAGATGGAGAAGTAAAGATTTGCAAAGTACACACTGATCTGAATGTAGCAGATCCGTTGACTAAAGCTCTCCCTAGGGCAAAGCATGACCAACACCAGAATGCCATGGGTGTTAGGTATATTACAATGTAATCTAGATTATTGACTCTAGTGCAAGTGGGAGATCAAGGAGATATGCCCTAGAGGCAATAATAAAGTGGTTATTATTTATATCTTTATGTTTATGATAAATGTTTATATATCATGCTAGAATTGTATTAACCGAAACATTAGTACATGTGTGATATGTAGACAAACAAGAAGTCCCTAGTATGCCTCTTAAACTAGCTTGTTGATTAATGGATGATTAGTTTCATAATCATGAACATTGGATGTTATTAATAACAAGGTTATGTCATTGTGTGAATGATGTAATGGACACACCCAATTAAGCGTAGCATAAAGATCTCGTCATTAAGTTATTTGCTATAAGCTTTCGATACATAGTTACCTAGTCCTTATGACCATGAGATCATGTAAATCACTTATACCGGAAAGGTACTTTGATTACACCAAACACCACTGCGTAAATGGGTGGTTATAAAGGTGGGATTAAGTATCCGGAAAGTATGAGTTGAGGCATATGGATCAACAGTGGGATTTGTCCATCCCAATGACGGATAGATATACTCTGGGCCCTCTCGGTGGAATGTCGTCTAATGTCTTGCAAGCATATGAATGAGTTCATAAGAGACCACATACCACGGTTTGAGTAAAGAGTACTTGTCAGAGACGAGGTTGAACAAGGTATAGAGTGATACCGAAGATCAAACCTCGGACAAGTAAAATATCGCGAGACAAAGGGAATTGGTAATGTATGTGAATGGTTCATTCGATCACTAAAGTCATCGTTGAATATGTGGGAGCCATTATGGATCTCCAGATCCCGCTATTGGTTATTGGTCGGAGTGAGTACTCAACCATGTCCGCATAGTTCACGAACCGTAGGGTGACACACTTAAAGTTGGATGTTGAAATGGTAGTACTTTAATATGGAATGGAGTTCGAATATTTGTTCGGAGTCCCGGATGAGATCCCGGACATCACGAGGAGTTCCGGAATGGTCCGGAGAATAAGATTCATATATAGGATGTCATTTTATGTGAAATAAAATGTCGCGGAAGGTTCTATGGAAGGTTCTAGAAGGTTCTAGAAAAGTCCGGAAGAAACCACCAAGGAAGGTGGAGTCCACATGGGACTCCACCTCCATGGCCGGCCAGCCCTAGATGGGGTGGAGTCCCAAGTGGACTCCACCATAGGGGGCCGGCCACCCCCCACATGGGAGGTGGGAATCCCACCTTTGGGTGGGAGTCCTAGTTGGGCTAGGTTTCCCCCTCTTATGGAAGGTTTTGGGTTCGGGTCTTATTCGAAGACTTGGACACCAACACTTGGGATCCACCTATATAATGAGGGGCCAAGGGAGGGGGCCGGCCACCCCTAAGACCACAAGCTGGCCGCCCCCCATAGAGTGGCCGGCCACCCCTCCCAAACCCTAGCCGCCCCCTTCTCCTCCATATTGCCCGCGTAGCTTAGCGAAGCTCCGCCGGACTTCTTCACCGCCACCGACACCACGCCGTCGTGCTGTCGGATTCAAGAGAAGCTACTACTTCCGCTGCCCGCTGGAACGGGGAGGTGGACGTCGTCTTCATCAACAACCGAACGTGTGACCGAGTACGGAGGTGCTGCCCGTTCGTGGCGCCGGAACCGATCGTGATCAAGATCTTCTACGCGCTTTTGCAAGCGGCAAGTGATCGTCTACCGCAGCAACAAGAGCCTCATCTTGTAGGCTTTGGAATCTCTTCAAGGGTGAGACTCGATACCCCCTCGTTGCTACCGTCTTCTAGATTGCATCTTGGCTTGGATTGCGTGTTCGCCGTAGGAAAATTTTTGTTTTCTATGCAACGTTATCCTACAGTGCGGCGCAACACCAGGGATCCCGGCGCCAACGTGGAACCTGCACAACACAACCAAAATACTTTGCCCCAACGTGACAGTGAGGTTGTCAATCTCACCGGCTTGCTGTAACAAAGGATTAGATGTATAGTGTGGATGATGATGTTTGCATAGAACAGAAAGAACAATGTTTGCAGTAGATTGTATTCGATGTAAAGAATGGACCGGGGTCCACAGTTCACTAGTGGTGTCTCTCCGATAAGAAATAGCATGTTGGGTGAACAAATTACAGTTGGGCAATTGACAAATAGAGATGGCATGACAATGCACATACATGTTATGATGAGTAGTGTGAGATTTAATTGGGCATTACGACAAAGTACATAGACCGCTATCCAGCATGCATCTATACCTAAAAAGTCCACCTTCAGGTTAGCATCCACACCCCTTCCAGTATTAAGTTGCAAACAACAGACAATTGCATTAAGTATGGTGCGTAATGTAATCAACACAAATATCCTTAGACAAAGCATTGATGTTTTATCCCTAGTGGCAACAGCACATCCACAACCTTAGAACTTTCTGTCACATCGTCCTGCATTTAATGGAGGCATGAACCCACTATCGAGCATAAATACTCCCTCTTGGAGTTACAAGTAACGACTTGGCCAGAGCCTCTACTAGCAACGGAGAGCATGCAAGATCTTAAACAACACATAGATGATAGATTGATAATCAACATAACATAGTATTCCATATTCATCGGATCCCAACAAACGCAACATGTAGCATTACAAATAGATGATCTTGATCATGTTAGGCAGCTCACAAGATCCGACAATGATAGCACAATGAGGAGAAGACAACCATCTAGCTACTGCTATGGACCCATAGTCCAGGGGTGAACTACTCACACATCACTCCGGAGGCGATCATGGCGATGAAGAGTCCTCCGGGAGATGATTCCCCTCTCCGGCAGGGTGCCGGAGGCGATGTCCTGAATCCCCCGAGATGGGATTGGCGGCGGCGTCTCTGGAAGGTTTTCCGTATCGTGGCTCTCGGTACTGGGGTTTTCTCGACGAAGGCTATATGTAGGCGGAAGGGTAGGTCAGGCGGCGACGCGAGGGCCCCACACGCCAGGGCCGCGCGGCCCAAGCCCTGGCCGCGCCGCCCTATTGTGTCGGCGCCTCGGCGCCCCACTTCGTTTCCCTTTCGGTCTTCTGGAAGCTTCGTGGAAAAATAAGACCCTGGGCGTTGATTTCGTCCAATTCCGAGAATATTTCCTTTGTAGGATTTCTGGAACCAAAAACAGCAAAAAACAGCAACTGGCTCTTCGGCATCTTGTTAATAGGTTAGTGCCGGAAAATGCATAAATATGACATAAAGTATGTATAAAACATGTGAGTATCATCAATAAAGTAGCATGGAACATAAGAAATTATAGATACGTTGGAGACGTATCAGCTACACAATTAATCAAAACTCTAGCTAGATCGATCGAGTGTGCACAGACATGCACTATTAGAGGCACCCGCCTTTGCGCGTAAAGTGCAAGCATAATGTGTGTCGTTGCGCTGGCCACACCAATCGATAAAGAGAGAGATAGGGATGAGAGATTATTGAAATCGCCAAGAATGTTCAAATATATATATATGCATGCATGGTAGGCCATGCATGCATGCACACTAATTATATATATATATATATTGTGAGGCAACTTAATCAAATGTACGTGTTTTTCATTCGAAAACTTGTCAAAATTGAAGTTAATTAATTTATCAGCGCTAATTAGTTGGTCGCCTGCTTGATGCACAATTAAGTGTCGTTGGCCTATATACATGTAGGGTTTAATTAGGGTTTAGTGTTTAGTGTTTAGGGTGTATGTTTAGGGTTTAGGGTTTAGGGTGTTTAGGGATTAGGGATTAGGGTTTTAGGGTTGTATGGTTTAAGGTTTAGGGATCATCGATCGAGTGCACATACACATTATTATTAGAGGCACCCGCGTCTTTGCGCATAAAGTGCATACGTATATAAGTGTGTTTTTTGGCCACCAACGATATATAGATCGAGAGAGAGATTGAACTATATATATATCCCCAAGAATATGTTCAAATATATATATTGAAATATATGCACGAATGATATGCAAGCTAGGTATGTCATGCGCGCATGCACACTAATTATATATATATTATGAGGCAACTTAATCAAATGTGTTTTCATTCGAGAGAACTTGTCAAAAATCAAGTTAATTAATTTATTTGCGCTAATTAGTTGGTCGCCTGCTTGATGCGCAATTAAGTGTCGTTGGCCTATATATGTAGGGTTTAATTATAGGGTTTAGGGTTTAGGGTGTAGTGTTTAGGGTTTAGGGTGTAGTGTTTAGGGTTTAGGGTCTAGGGTTTAGGGTTTAGTGTTTACATTGTTTAGGTTGTACGTTTAGGGTATAATTAGGGATTAGGGTTTTAGGGTTTAAGGTTTAGGGATCATCGATCGAGTGCACACACACATTATTAGAGGCACCCGCGCCTTTGCGCATAAGTGCATGCGTATATATATATATAAGTGTGTTTCTTGGCCACCAACGATATATAGATCGAGAGAGAGACTGAAATGTATTTAGGGTTTAGGGTTTAGGGTCTAGGCCGGGTTAGGGTTTAGGGTTTAGTGTTTAGGGTTTAGGGTATATTGTTTAGGGTTTAGGGTCTAGCTAGGGTTTAGGGTTTAGTGTTTAGGGTGTTTAGGGTGTATGTTTAGGGTATAATTAGGAATTAGGGATTAGGGTTTTAGGGTTTAAGGTTTAGGGATGATCGATCGAGTGCACACACACATTATTAGAGGCACCTGCGCCTTTGCGCATAAAGTGCATGCGCGTATATATATAAGTGTGTTTCTTGGCCACCAACGATATATAGATCGAGAGAGAGAGAGAGATTGAAATATATATATATATCCCCAAGAATATGTTCAGATATATATTGAAATATATGCACGAATGATATGTGCAAGGTATGCCATGCGCGCATGCACACTAATTGTATATATATATTATGAGGCAACTTAATCAAATGTGTTTTCATTCGAGAGAATTTGTCAAAATTCAAGTTAATTAATTTATCAGCGCTAATTAGTTGGTCGCTTGCTTGATGCGCAATTAAGTGCCGTTTGCCTATATATATATATGTAGGGTTTAATTAGGATTTAGGGTTTAGGGTTAGCTAGCTAGGGTTTTAGGGTTAGGGTTAGGGTTAATTAGGGTTTAGGGTCTATATAGGGTTTAGGATTTAGGGTTTGGGGTTTAGTGTTTGGGGTTTAGGGTCTAGCTAGGGTTAGGGTTTAGGGTTTAGTGTTTAGGGTTTAGGGTTTAGGGTGTAGTGTTTAGGGTTTAGGGTCTAGGGTTTAGGGTTTAGTGTTTAGGGTGTTTAGGGTGTACGTTTAGGGTATAATTAGGGATTAGGGATTAGGGTTTTAGGGTTTAAGGTTTAGGGATCATCGATCGAGTGCACACACACATTATTAGAGGCACCCGCGCCTTTGCGCATAAAGTGCATGCGTATATATATAAGTGTGTTTCTTGGCCACCAACGATATATAGATCTAGAGAGAGATTGAAATATATTTAGGGTTTATTGTTTAGGGTTTAGTGTTTAGGGTGTTTAGGGTGTATGTTTAGGGTATAATTAGGGATTAGGGATTAGGGTTAATTTAGGGTTTAAGGTTTAGGGATCATCGATCGAGTGCACACACACATTATTAGAGGCACCCGCGCCTTTGCGCATAAAGTGCATGCGTATATATAAGTGTGTTTCTTGGCCACCAACGATATATAGATCGAGAGAGAGAGATTGAAATATATATATATATCCCCAAGAATATGTTCAAATATATATTGAAATATATGCACGAATGATATGCAAGGTATGCCATGCGCGCATGCACACTAATTATATATATTATGAGACTACTTAATCAAATGTGTTTTCATTCGAGATCGAGAACTTGTCAAAATTCAAGTTAATTAATTTATCAGCGCTAATTAGTTGGTCGCCTGCTTGATGCGCAATTAAGTGTCGTTGGCTTATATATATATGTAGGGTTTAATTAGGGTTTAGGGTTTAGGGTTAGCTAGCTAGGGTTAGGGTTAATTAGGGTTTATGGTCTATATAGGGTTTAGGGTTTAGGGTTTGGGGTTTAGTGTTTAGGGTTTTAGGGTTTAGGGTTTAGTGTTTAGGGTGTTTATTAGGGATTAGGGATTAGGGTTTTAGGGTTTTATGGTTTAAGGTTTAGGGATCATCGATCGAGTGCGCACACACATTATTAGAGGCACCCGCCTTAATTTGCGCATAAAGTGCATGCGTATATATATAAGTGTGTTTCTTGGCCACCAACGATATATAGATCTAGAGATAGAGATTGAAATCCCCAAGAATATGTTCAAATATACGCACACACATGAATTATTAGAGGCACCCGCGCATTTGCGCATAAAGTGCATGCGTATATATATATATATATATATAAGTGTGTTTCTTGGCCACCAACGATATATAGATCGAGAGAGAGAGAGATTGATATATATATATATATCCCCAAGAATATGTTCAAATATATATTGAAATATATGCACGAATGATATGCAAGGTATGACATGCGCGCATGCACACTAACGATTTTGATACGCGCATATATCGTGTTTTTCTTCCTCGCGTCTACACCAGGTGCAGAAAGATCACCTTCCAGGAGGAAACCTAATACGAATCTCATTAAAAGTCTGATCGCCACCGCCGCATCTCCTATGGCCGTGGTAACCCCCGCTCCGCACGGTACTCATCCCGGCGTCCACTATGTATTGTTCAGATACCGCTGGCGGCCTAGCGTCATCCCACGCTAGCACCACCAGATCCCTTCCTCTACGAGCTTGATCTATCGAGAAGTAGTAATGTCGGATGGGCACGGCCACACAAAGATGAAGCGGCAACCACACCGTTGCAGTAAAAGTTTTTTTGACCTGATGTGAGTATGCGACACGGATTCTCTTTCTCCGTTGTTTTGATACAACACTCTTTTGATTTGCCCGCAGGCATGCATGAGGAGCCAGAGTCCATCGAACAGAAGGAACTAAAACAGAAAACATACACGGTTAGTGCTAGATTGATCTGAAAGCAGGGAGGATATGCTGGCATCAAGATGCCTGAGAAGATGGTTTCGTGACATCAGGCGTCAAAGCACCAGCCTTCAGTGTGCAGTTAGCAGTCACGAACTTACGGTGCACCGGCGGCTGCCGGATTCTTGGGAAATAATCCAACATTCTGGCCTTGGGAACTAATCCTTATCGATGATCGCTTGGGCAAGTAATCCAACATTCTTTTCCTATATCTGTGCCGTCCTTGAGGGGCTGTGCAATCCGGCAGTCAGGCTGCATCATGAGAAGCCTCCAATTGATTTGTGTTAACACTTAACACCAGTGGCTGATATGTATCTGGTAAGCAATTCCAGCTGAGAAAATATGTTCGTGCTTATAATGTTTTGCAAGAATCTTCTGACCTTTTGGTAGTTGAGTACGTCAGACGACTGGGCAGAGTACTCACATGTTTTCTAGCAATAGAAGAAGCACATGGGTGTTAATTAACTAAGCTAAATACGAACTTTTCTCTTGCTGTTTCAGGTATGGGCCATGCTTTCCACAAGAATGAAGCAAGTTTAGATATTTGATGTGAATTTATATAATGTGGGGATCCCATTTGGGTCATTCTTTCCGGGCCGCCATTGTCAATTTACCTGGAGCCTTGGTGCTTTATCATCAATAGTTCAACTATTAAGTAGCCTACCCGGTTTGTAAACTGAACTTACTTTCAGATTTAGCAGGATTTCTTTTTTTTGTAATGTTAGCTATAACTGCTTTACATGCTAATAAAAAGGATGGAACCTTTGTACGATTTTCTTTGAATTTTACAAAATTGTATACAAGAACACTGGCAAATAGTAAATGCTAAATTTTATAGGTCAATCAATAAATATAGCAGTATTCATTTTTATAGCCTATTTCAGTGACGTAGTACCATGTATCACTTGTGCCATAAAAACATGAATTTTTCCTTAAATTTAAATACTATAAAGTTAACATGGGTGCTACTTCGTTGGAATTTTATTTGGCCTTCCGTACATCGAATACATCTTATACCATACAGTTTGGCATGGTTTAATTGTATCAGGAAAAAACATGTTGGCATCTTAATTAATCTGTAAAAATAGAGTGATATCTTGACCTATTGGTGAACGAATTCTGCGTATGACCAAAAAAATCGCATGTCTATTTAAAACACAAACCATTCACATGTAGGTCATTGACAATACAAGAAATAGTTGTTGTGCCGACGGTGATCACCGTTGGCATAGGTCGGAAAACCGTCGGTGCAATCCTTCCCTAGAAAAGGAGATTAGCATATGGGATATTTTAAAAAGCCATATAGTGTAAATTATATATCAAAATTTCTAGGTGGAATATAATTATCTTTATGTATGAAATTCTTAAAAAGAATTAACTCTATGTCTTCGATTTAGCCAGCATAACTAGATCAATTCATTAATGCATTTAGATGGAAATTCATTGTTGGATTTATATGTAAAATTCAACATAGAACTTAAAATGGAATAAAGCTAAAACTAAATTAAATAATCATTTTCACTCACTATAAATAAATTCTACATGAGATAGCTAGACAGTATAATAAATTACATCAATATGAGCATTTGTAGAAGCATACGAGTGACTGGCACTGTTATTTTTTGGCATTCAAACTATGTTTACTACTTTACTTATATATACATTCAAAATGATATTTGAGACGGGTAACGTAAAAAGAGTATCATGTTATTTTTCTTGCAAGTTATAATCACAAAATATACTTAATAGTAGCAAAATTTTGTAATGAAGAAAATATCAACACCACAATGGACATGTATAGGAACATATAGTACATCTAGCCGCGCAAATGCGCGGGTCACCATTGCTAGTTATATATATATTATGAGACTACTTAATCAAATGTGTTTTCATTCGAGATCGAGAACTTATCAAAATTCAAGTTAATTAATTCATCAGCACTAATTAGTTGGTCGCCTGTTTGATGCGCATTTAACTGCCGTTGGCCTATATATGTAGGGTTTAATTAGGGTTAGGGTTAGGGTTAGGGTTAGTGTTAATTAGGGTATAGGGTCTAGTGTTTAGGGTTTAGTGTTTAGGGTTTAGGGTTTAGTGTTAAGCTTTTAGGGTTTAGGGTTTAGTGTTTAGGGTTTTTGGGTTTAGGGTTTAGTGTTTAGGGTTTAGGGTTTAGTGTTTAGGGAGTTTAGGGATTAGGGATTAGGGTTTTAGGGTTTTATGGTTTAAGGTTTAGGGATCATCGATCGAGTGCGCACACACATTATTAGAGGCACCCGCCTTAATTTGCGCATAAAGTGCATGCGTATATATAAGTGTGTTTCTTGGCCACCAACGATATATAGATCGAGAGATAGAGATTGAAATCCCCAAGAATATGTTCAAATATACGCACACACATGAATTATTAGACGCACCCGCGCCTTTGCGCATAAAGTGCATGCGTATATATATAAGTGTGCTTCTTGGCCACCAACGATATATAGATCGAGTGAGAGAGATTGATATATATATATCCCCAAGAATATGTTCAAATATATATATTGAAATATATGCACGAATGATATGCAAGGTATGCCATGCGCGCATGCACACTAATTATATATATTATGAGACTACTTAATCAAATGTGTTTTCATTCGAGATCGAGAACTTAGCTTGTCAAAATTCAAGTTAATTAATTTATCAGCGCTAATTAGTTGATCGCCTGCTTGATGCGCAATTAAGTGTCGTTGGCCTATATATATGTGTAGGGTTTAATTAGGGTTTAGGGTTTAGGGTTAGCTAGCTAGGGTTTTAGGGTTAGGGTTAGGGTTAATTAGGGTTTAGGGTCTATATAGGGTTTAGGGTTTAGGGTTTGGGGTTTAGTGTTTAGGGTTTAGGGTCTAGCTAGGGTTAGGGATTAGGGTTTAGTGTTTAGGGTTTAGGGTTTAGGGTGTAGTGTTTGGGGTTTAGGGTCTAGGGTTTAGGGTTTAGTGTTTAGGGTGTTTAGGGTGTACGTTTAGGGTATAATTAGGGATTAGGGATTAGGGTTTTAGGGTTTAAGGTTTAGGGATCATCGATCGAGTGCACGCACACATTATTGGAGGCACCCGCGCCTTTGCGCATAAAGTGCATGCGTATATATATAATTGTGTTTCTTGGCCACCAACGATATATAGATCTAGAGAGAGATTGAAATATATTTAGGGTTTATGGTTTAGGGTTTAGGGTTTATGGTCTAGGGGTTTAGGGTTTATTGTTTAGGGTTTAGGGTCTAGTGTTTAGGGTTTAGGGTCTAGGGTTTAGTGTTTAGGGTGTTTAGGGTGTACGTTTAGGGTATAATTAGGGATTAGGGATTAGGGTTTAGGGTTTAAGGTTTAGGGATCATCGATCGAGTGGACACACACATTATTAGAGGCACCCGCGCCTTTGCGCATAAAGTGCATGCGTATATATATATGTGTGTTTCTTGGCCACCAACGATATATAGATCGAGAGAGAGAGATTGATATATATATATCCCAAGAATATGTTCAAATATATATTGAAATATATGCACGAATGATATGCAAGGTATGCCATGAGCGCATGCACACTAATTATATATATATATATATTATGAGACTACTTAATCAAATGTGTTTTCATTCGAGATCGAGAACTTGTCAAAATTCAAGTTAATTAATTTATCAGCGCTAATTAGTTGGTCGCCTGCTTGATGCGCAATTAAGTGTCGTTGGCCTATATATGTAGGGTTTAATTAGGGTTAGGGTTAGTGTTAGTGTTAATTAGGGTATAGGGTCTAGGGTTTAGGGTTTAGTGTTTAGCTTTTAGGGTTTAGGGTTTTGTGTTTAGGGTTTTGGGGTTTAGGGTTTAGTGTTTAGGGTTTAGGGTTTAGTGTTTAGGGTGTTTAGGGATTAGGGATTAGGGTTTTAGGGTTTTATGGTTTAAGGTTTAGGGATCATCGATCGAGTGCGCACACACATTATTAGAGGCACCCGCCTTAATTTGCGCATAAAGTGCATGCGTATATATATAAGTGTGTTTCTTGGCCACCAACGATATATAGATCGAGAGATAGAGATTGAAATCCCCAAGAATATGTTCAAATATACGCACACACATGAATTATTAGACGCACCCGCGCCTTTGCGCATAAAGTGCATGCGTATATATATATATATATAAGTGTGCTTCTTGGCCACCAACGATATATAGATCGGGAGAGAGAGAGATTGATATATATATATCCCCAAGAATATGTTCAAATATATATTGAAATATATGCACGAATGATATGCAAGGTATGCCATGCGCGCATGCACACTAATTATATATATATATATTATGAGACTACTTAATCAAATGTGTTTTCATTCGAGATCGAGAACTTGTCAAAATTCAAGTTAATTAATTTATCAGCGCTAATTAGTTGGTCGCCTGCTTGATGCGCAATTAAGTGTCGTTGGCCTATATATATGTAGGGTTTAATTAGGGTTTAGGGTTTAGGGTTAGCTAGCTAGGGTTTTAGGGTTAGGGTTAGGGTTAATTAGGGTTTAGGGTCTATATAGGGTTTAGGGTTTGGGGTTTAGTGTTTAGGGTTTAGGGTCTAGCTAGGGTTAGGGATTAGGGTTTAGTGTTTAGGGTTTAGGGTTTAGGGTGTAGTGTTTAGGGTCTAGGGTTTAGGATTTAGTGTTTAGGGTGTTTAGGGTGTACGTTTAGGGTATAATTAGGGACTAGGGATTAGGGTTTTAGGGTTTAAGGTTTAGGGATCATCGATCGAGTGCACACACACATTATTAGAGGCACCCGCGCCTTTGCGCATAAAGTGCATGCGTATATATAAGTGTGTTTCTTGGCCACCAACGATATATATGAAGGAGATATGCCCTAGAGGCAATAATAAAGTGGTTATTATTTATATCTCTATGTTTATGATAAATGTTTATATGTCATGCTATAATTGTATTAACCGAAACATTAGTACATGTGTGATATGTAGACAAACAAAGAGTCCCTAGTATGCCTCTTAACTAGCTTGTTGATTAATGGATGATTAGTTTCATAATCATGAACATTGGATGTTATTAATAACAAGGTTATATCATTGTATGAATGATGTAATGGACACACCCAATTAAGCGTAGCATAAGATCTCGTCATTAAGTTATTTGCTATAAGCTTTCGATACATAGTTACCTAGTCCTTATGACCATGAGATCATGTAAATCACTTATACCGGAAAGGTACTTTGATTACACCAAACGCCACTGCGTAAATGGGTGGTTATAAAGGTGGGATTAAGTATCCGGAAAGTATGAGTTGAGGCATATGGATCAACAGTGGGATTTGTCCATCCCGATGACGAATAGATATACTCTGGGCCCTCTCGGTGGAATGTCGTCTAATGTCTTGCAAGCATATGAATAAGTTCATAAGAGACCACATACCACGGTACGAGTAAAGAGTACTTGTCAGGAGACGAGGTTGAACAAGGTATAGAGTGATACCGAAGATCAAACCTCGGACAAGTAAAATATCGCGTGACAAAGGGAATTGGTATCGTATGTAAATGGTTCATTCGATCACTAAAGTCATTGTTGAATATGTGGGAGCCATTATGGATCTCCAGATCCCGCTATTGGTTATTGGTCGGAGTGAGTACTCAACCATGTCCGCATAGTTCACGAACCGTAGGGTGACACACTTAAAGTTGGATGTTGAAATGGTAGAACTTGAATATGGAATGGAGTTCGAATATTTGTTCGGAGTCCCGGATGAGATCCCGGACATCACGAGGAGTTCCGGAATGGTCCGGAGAATAAGATTCATATATAGGATGTCATTTTATGTGAATTAAATTGATTCGGAAGGTTCTATGGAAGGTTCTAGAAGGTTTTAGAAAAGTCCGGAAGAAACGACCAAGGAAGGTGGAGTCCCGGAGGGACTCCACCTCCATGGCCGGCCAACCCTAGAGGGGGAGGAGTCCCAAGTGGACTCCCCCTATGGGGGCCGGCCACCCCCCCACATGGAAGGGGGGAATTCCACCCCAAGTGGGATTCCCACCTTGGGTAGGTTTCCCTATCACATGGAAGGTTTTGGGTTCGGGTCTTATTCGGAGACTTGTAGTCCAACACTTGGGGCTTCCACCTATATAATGAGGGGCCAAGGGGAGGGGACCGGCCACCCCAAGACCACAACCTGGCCGCCCCCCTTGAATATTGCAGGCAGTACAGATGCAGTAGAACAGTAAACAAGCGATGATTGCAGTATTTGGGAACAAGGCCTAGGGATTATACTTTCACTAGTGGACACTCTCAACATTGATCACATAATAAAACCACTCTACACTCTCTTGTTGGATGATGAACACCACTAATTGTGTAGGGCTACGAGAGCACCTCAATGCCGGAGTTAACAAGCTCCATAATATTCGATATTCATATTTAAATAACCTTAGAGTGCATGATAGTCCAACGCAATTATACCAAGTAATAACATAGCATGCACACTGTCACCATCATACTATGAAAGGAGGAATAGATCACATCAATACCATCATAGTAATAGTTAACTTCATAATCTACAAGAGATCACAATCATAAACTACGCCAAGTACTACATGATGCACACACTGTCACCATTACATCATGGAGGAGGAATAGAGTACTTTAATAACATCACTAGAGTAGCACATAGATTAATAGTGATACAAAACTCATATGAATCTCAATCATGTAAGGCAGCTCATGAGATCATTGTATTGAAGTACATAGGAGAGAGATTAACCACATAGCTACCGGTACAGCCCTTAGCCTCGATGGAGAACTACTCCGTCCTCATGGGAGACAGCAGCGTTGATGAAGATGGCGGTGGTGTCGATGGAGATGCCTTCCGGGGGCACTTCCTCGTCCCGGCGGCATGCCGGAACAGAGACTCCTGTCCCCCAGATCTTGGCTTCGCGATGGCGGCGGCTCTGGAAGGTTTCTCGTACCGTGGCTTTCGGTACTGGAACTATTATCGACGAAGGCTTCTTATAGGCGAAGAGGTAGGTTTAGGGGCGACGCGAGGAACCCACACGCTAGGGCCGCGCGGGCCCCTCTTGGGCCACGCCGCCCTAGTGTGGCGTCGCCTAGTCGCCCCACTTCGTATCTCCCCCGGTGTTCTGGAAGCTTCGTGGAAAAATAAGATCCTGGGCGTTGATTTCGTCCAATTCCGAGAATATTTCCTTACTAATATTTCTGAAACAAAAACAGCAGAAAACAGCAACTGGCTCTTCGGCATCTTGTTAATAGGTTAGTGCCGGAAAATGCATAAATATGACATAAAGTATGTATAAAACATGTAGGTATCATCAATAAAGTAGCATGGAACATAAGAAATTATCGATACGTTGGAGACGTATCAGCATCCCCAAGCTTAGTTCCTACTCGTCCCGAGTAGGTAAACGATAACAAAGATAATTTCTGAAGTGACATGCCATCATAATCTTGATCAATACTATTGTAAGCACATGTAATGAATGCAGCGATCCAAAGCAATGGTAAAGACAATGAGTAAACAACTGAATCATATAGCAAAGACTTTTCATGAATAGTACTTTCAAGAAAAGCATCAATAAGTCTTGCATAAGAGTTAACTCATAAAGCAATAAATTCAAAGTAAAGGTATTGAAGCAACACAAAGGAAGATTAAGTTTCAGCGGTTGCTTTCAACTTGTAACATGTATATCTCATGGATAGTTGTCAACATAAAGTAATATGATGAATGCAAATATGCAAGTATGTAAGAATCAATGCACAGTTAACACAAGTGTTTGCTTCTTGAGATGGGAGGAAATAGGTAAACTGACTTAACATAAAAGTAAAAGAATGGCCCTTTAAAGAGGGAAGCATCGATTGCTATATTTGTGCTAGAGCTTTTATTTTGAAAACAAGAAACAATTTTGTCAACGGTAGTAATAAAGCATATGTGTTATGTAAATTATATCCTACAAGTTGCAAGCCTCATGCATAGTATACCAATAGTGCCCGCACCTTGTCCTAATTAGCTCGGATTACCTGGATTATCACTGCAATACATATGTTTTAACCAAGTATCACAAAGGGGTACCTCTATGCCGCCTGTACAAAGGTCTAAGGAGAAAGCTCGCATTGGATTTCTCGCTTTTGATTATTCTCAACTTAGACATCCATACCGGGACAACATAGACAACAGATAATGGACTCCTCTTTAATGCATAAGCATTCAACAACAGATAATATTCTCATAAGAGATTGAGGATTGTTGTCCAAACTGAAACTTCCACCATGGATCATGGCTTTAGTTAGCGGCCCAATGTTCTTCTCTAACAATATGCATGCTCAAACCATTCAACTCATGGTAAATCGCCCTTACTTCAGACAAGACGAACATGCATAGCAACTCACATGATATTCAACAAAGGGTAGTTGATGGCGTCCCCAGGAACATGGTTATCGCACAACAAGCAACTTAATAAGAAATAAGATACATAAGTACATATTCAATACCACAATAGTTTTTAGGTTATTTGTCCCATGAGCTATATATTGCAAAGACAAAGAATAGAAATTTAAAGGTAGCACTCAAGCAATTTACTTTGGAATGGCGGAGAAATACCATGTAGTAGGTAGGTATGGTGGACACAAATGGCATAGGTTTTGGCTCAAGGATTTGGATGCACGAGAAGTAATCCCTCTCAATACAAGGCTTAGGCTAGCAAGGTTGTTTGAAGCAAACACAAGTATGAACCGGTATAGCAAACTCACATAAAAACATATTGCAAGCATTATAAGACTCTACACTGTCATCCTTGTTGCTCAAACCCTTACTAGAAAATATCTAGACTTTAGAGAGACCAATCATGCAAACCAAATTTCAACAAGCTCTATGTATTTCTTCACTAATAGGTGCAAAGTATATGACGCAAGAGCTTAAACATGATCCTTATGAGCATAAAAATTGCCAAGTATCAAATTATTCAAGACATTCTACCAATTACCACATGTAGCATTTCCCGTTTCCAACCATATAACAATTAACGAAGCAGTTTAACCTTCGCCATGAACATTATGAGTAAAGCCAAGGACATATTTGTCCATATGCAACAGCGGAGTGTGTCTCTCTCCCACACAATGAATGCTAGGATCCGACTTTATTCAAACAAAACAAAAACAAAAACATACAGACGCTCCAAGTAAAGCACATAAGATGTGACAGAATAAAAATATAGTTTCACTAGAGGAACCTGATAATATTGTCGATGAAGAATGAGATGCCTTGGGCATCCCCAAGCTTAGATGCTTGAGTCTTCTTGAAATACGCAGGGATGAACCACCGGGGGCATCCCCAAGCTTAGAGCTTTCACTCTCCTTGATCATATTGTATCATCCTCCTCTCTTGATCCTTGAAAACTTCCTCCACACCAAACTCAAAACAACTCATTAGAAGGTTAGTGCATAATCAAAATTCACATGTTCAGAGGTGACATAATCATTCTTAACACTTCTGGACATTGCACCAAGCTACTGAAAGTTAATGGAATAAAGAAATCCATCAAGCATAGCAAAACATGCAATGTGAAATAAAAGGCAGAATCTGTCAAATCAGAACAGTCCGTAAATACGAATTTCTAAGAGGAACCAGACTTGCTCAAATGAAAATGATCAAATTTAATGAAAGTTGCGTACATATCTGAGGATCACTCACGTAAATTGGCAGAATTTTCTGAGTTACCTACAGAGAATTCAACCCAGATTCGTGACAGCAAGAAATCTGTTTCTGTGCAGTAATCCAAATCTAGTATGAACCTTACTATCAAAGACTTTACTTGGCACAACAATGCAATAAAATTAAGATAAGGAGAGGTTGCTAAAGTAGTAACAACTTCCAAGACTCAAACAAAAGCGCTGTAGTAAAATCATGGGTTGTCTCCCATAAGCGCTTTTCTTTAACGCTTTTCAGCTAGGCGCAGAAAGTGTGTATCAAGTATTATCAAGAGATGAAGCATTGGCATTCTTACGAGAGGCTCTAGGCTTACCCTTCTTACTCTTTGGTTTAGGGAATATATGATGGCATCCAGGTATGGAGGAACTTAGAGTGCCTTTTTCCACATCTATGGTTACTCCGAAGAGCTTTAGCAGGGATCTTCCAAGTGTGATTTGTCCTGTACCTACACATTCAATAACGAGATAATCAGTGGATACCGTTTTTCCAAGAAGGTTTGCGAATACTCCTTCATCTATTCCCTTGGGAATTATAACAGAGTTATCAGTGAGAGTTATTCCTTCTCCTCCTTCGGTAAGTCCCCAGAGTGTCAAAGATTTATAAATACTTTCAGGCATAAGGCAAAATTCAGTCATAATATCACAACGAGCATCAAAAATTTTACCATCAATAGTAACTTTAATAGTGGGGTCCCACATTGATGGTTCAAAGTTTATAGGAACATAATCAAAATGCTCACGAATCTGACCATACCCTTCTTTCAAGCAAGATACATGTGTCTCAAGAGTATTCAATCTATTATAGACACTAACAAGGGATGGATCATAATTATTAGTGGAGCTAGATGATGCAACCAATTTTTTTATGGCATTAAAAGCTTGATCCCCATCACAGTGAAGGAAATCTCCTCCCACTACAGCATCTAAGGCATATCTATAGCGAAGAATAAGTCCAAAATAAAAATTACTAAGAAGCAAACTTAGTGTCATTTTAGGTTCAGTGTTATTATAAGAATCAAAAATTCTAGTCCAAGCTTCTTTAAAACCCTCTTCACCCCTTTGTTTAAAAGTGAAGATCGATTCCTCGGGTGATAGAGTAACAACTACAGGACTAGTCATGGTAACAAAAATAAGGTAAATTCTAATAACTAATTTTTTTGTAATATGGAGAATGCAAACAAGACAGTAAATAAAGTAAAGCTAGCAACTAATTTTTTTGTGTTTTGTTTTAGTGCAGCAAACAAAATAGTAAATAAAATAAAGCAAGACAAAAACAAAGTAAAGAGATTGGAAGTGGAGACTCCCCTTGCAGCGTGTCTTGATCTCCCCGGCAACGGCGCCAGAAAAATCTTGACTGTCTACAACTGGCGCGTGGTTGACGAGGGAGGAAAGCTTGTTCCTTCAGGTCCCCGGCAACGATGCCAGAAAATAGCTTGATGTCTACTCACGCTTCTTTTCCTGTAGACAGTGTTGGGCCTCCAAGAGCAGAGGTTTGTAGAACAGCAGCAAGTTTTCCCTTAAGTGGATCACCCAAGGTTTATCGAACTCAGGGAGGAAGAGGTCAAAGATATTCCTCTCAAGCAACCCTGCGATCACAATGCAAGAAGTCTCTTGTGTCCCCAACACACCTAATACACTTGTCAGATGTATAGGTGCACTAGTTTGGCGAAGAGATAGTGAAATACAAGTGGTATGAATGAATATGAGCAGTAGTAACGGCACCAGAAAATAGCTTGCTACTACAACTGGCGTGTGGTTGATGGTGGGAATATTGCAGGCAGTACAGATGCAGTAGAACAGTAAACAAGCGATGATTGCAGTATTTGGGAACAAGGCCTAGGGATTATACTTTCACTAGTGGACACTCTCAACATTGATCACATAATAAAACCACTCTACACTCTCTTGTTGGATGATGAACACCACTAATTGTGTAGGGCTACGAGAGCACCTCAATGCCGGAGTTAACAAGCTCCACAATATTCGATATTCATATTTAAATAACCTTAGAGTGCATGATAGTCCAACGCAATTATACCAAGTACTAACATAGCATGCACACTGTCACCATCATACTATGAAAGGAGGAATAGATCACATCAATACCATCATAGTAATAGTTAACTTCATAATCTACAAGAGATCACAATCATAAACTACGCCAAGTACTACATGATGCACACACTGTCACCATTACATCATGGAGGAGGAATAGAGTACTTTAATAACATCACTAGAGTAGCACATAGATTAATAGTGATACAAAACTCATATGAATCTCAATCATGTAAGGCAGCTCATGAGATCATTGTATTGAAGTACATAGGAGAGAGATTAACCACATAGCTACCGGTACAGCCCTTAGCCTCGATGGAGAACTACTCCCTCCTCATGGGAGACAGCAGTGTTGATGAAGATGGCGGTGGTGTCGATGGAGATGCCTTCCGGGGGCACTTCCCCGTCCCGGCGGCGTGCCGGAACAGAGACTCCTGTCCCCCAGATCTTGGCTTCGCGATGGCGGCGGCTCTGGAAGGTTTCTCGTACCGTGGCTTTCGGTACTGGAACTATTATCGACGAAGGCTTCTTATAGGCGAAGAGGTAGGTTTAGGGGCGACGCGAGGGACCCACACGCTAGGGCCGCGCGGGCCCCTCCTGGGCCGCGCCGCCCTAGTGTGGCGTCGCCTCGTCGCCCCACTTCGTATCTCCCCCGGTGTTCTGGAAGCTTCGTGGAAAAATAAGATCCTAGGCGTTGATTTCGTCCAATTCCGAGAATATTTCCTTACTAGGATTTCTGAAACCAAAAACAGCAGAAAACAACAACTGGCTCTTCGGCATCTTGTTAATAGGTTAGTGCCGGAAAATGCATAAATATGACATAAAGTATGTATAAAACATGTAGGTATCATCAATAAAGTAGCATGGAACATAAGAAATTATCGATACGTTGGAGACGTATCAGTACCTCATCCAACTCTTTCACCATTGATGATGTTTATTCTCTTCGTAAGGATGAGGGTGGCAATGTGTTTGCTAAATATGTTGGTGCTCAAAGTGGTGTCAAGAAAAGAACCATTTGGGTTGCCAAGCCTATTGTGACTAACCTCTTAGGACCCAACTTAGTTGGGGACCAACAATCCAAAACTTGATCAATAGGTGCTTTTTGGAGGGCATTGGAGACTTGGCTACATCATGAAGAATTAAGGGATCTTCATCATTTATATTATCTCAAGCCAAGTCTCTTGGTTATCTTGCTTCTATCATATATTCAATGTTCCTCCTTGTGGTAACATGTGCTCAACTCATTTATATTGAAAGTTACTCGCCCCTTTGCATGTGTTAGTTTTGTTCCTAACATGTGTTTGTATATGTTGTGCTTCCTACTTGCTTTTCTTGAGAAATCAAGTCTATGCATGTTGGCTTGCACACCATGTATTTGTGTTTGTGTTGGAGCCACGTTGCATCTTGTTGTATCTTGTATGGCTCTTATGAGCGATTAATGGACTATCCCATTTTGGGGGAGTTATATTCCTTTGGGAATTTCATGATCCTAACAATGTGTGTACATGAGGAATATCACTTAGAATTGATATTGCAAGTTTATCTTGTCTCTATGTGGTATGTCATCTTCATGATAAATTCAAATTCTAATGTCCATTAATATCTCTCACATTATGGGGGAGTAATAAGCTTTGTGCATATTACAAGCCTAGAAAATGTGAACATTTGAGGTTGTGTCACATAGAATTGATATCGTAAATTATCTCTCTCCTATGTGGCATGTTTGCTCAAACAAGCTCCAATTTGCTTAAATAGCTTCATTGCTAATATCTTTGTGGATCTTATTTGTGAAAGTTGTTCTTGGCATGGTTTTTCACAACGTGTCCCTCAATACACTTTTGGGAAACCATGTGCTTCAAGTCATTCTATTAATTGCTTTGCATGTTGGCATGAATGCTATTAATTGCTTTGCATGTTGGTATGACTAATTGAAGCTATCAAGAAACTCTCTTTGCATGATGGTTAACTCTTATCTTTTACCATATGATTTATTTGTTGTAAATATGATCTTTCGTATACTTACAAACTACCACCGGGAAATATTTCCTAATAACTCTTGTCCTAGGACAATTGGTAATCTATTATGAGGTAGATTTTTATTGATCATATTTACATTGGCTCTTGTGTTCAAATTGCCTTAACTATTGCCATGAATTTGTTTTGTTTTGACTCCCATGTGTCTTCATTGCATCTTATGGATCTAATTTGTCTTTTCAAACTTTCTTAGCATTTTAGTAGATATAGGTAGCGTGATGATCCTAGTTTTGTGCATTTTGTATTCATATGAAAAATCCTAGATAATGCACTAATCTTGGGGGAGCTCTTCTATATTTGTTAGAATGCTTAACATCTCTTGATCATTATAAAAAAATGGTTTTGGGAGACATAAAAATTTCTTTTTGGTACTTTGTGCCATCATAAAAAGTGTCGAGGGTTTGGTTTATTTGTTGGAACCTTGCTCTCTTGGGAGTTGGTTATCTCATTCCTTTGTGTTTAGGCTTAATTAGCTTCTTATAATGAGATAAGTCTTTGGAGTCAATCTTGTGTTGATTTGATTCTTTGATATAAGTTGGGCAACCATTGTCTCTTGATTTATTTTGTGTTTTGTCCAAATTGTATCTTCCTTTGGTTCTTGAAAGTATTGTGCATGCATATTTAATATATGTATATCATATGGCATGTGTTACTTTCTTTGATCCAATATATAGGGTAAACTCCATCAAATCCTAATTTGGCTAAGATGTGCATGAAATTCAATTTCATATCTATATGCACATAGAATTGTGGAGTTTATCCTATATGTTGTAGTGTGTCAAACTACTTCGGACCCAATTAGTTTGGGGACCATTTTGTACTTACCTTTGTGTTAGGTACAATGGATATGCATTGGATGCTTGTCTCACTCTTGGAAAGAAGTGGTGACTCAATGGTAACTTGAGGCAAGCTAGGATGGTCAACGAACACATATCTACTACATCCACACCAATGCTATCTTGGTAACAAGTATCTTCTCATGCATACTTTTCTTGTACCCAACCTTATGGTTGCATCTTGGCATGAATCTCTTGATTTGCAAATATTGTGCTTCTTGAGAAAGTTTTTATGAAACCTCTTCATTGTGAATGTGAGTAATTTGAGATGAGTGCATTTGTTGGGAAGTATTTTAAATCATTCTCATGATTCATCCATCCCAACTATGCCTATCTAGCAATTTTATTGCATATCAATTCCTCAAGGCTCTCACGTGTGCAATATAGATGAAAGTGCAAATTTAGTTATTTCTTTTGGTATCCTCGTTTGTGATACTTGTTGCCTTTCTCAAATGCATCCCAACTATCTTCTATCCCTTGTTGATATTTGTGATGTATTTTAGATGTTTGTGGTTGAAGTTCATGAATGTACAATAAGATAAAATTGAGCCTTGATACGTCTCCGACGTATCGATAATTTCTTATGTTCCATGCCACATTATTGATGTTATCTACATGTTTTATGCACACTTTATGTCATATTCGTGCATTTTCTGGAACTAACCTATTAACAAGATGCCGAAGTGCCGATTCTCAAGTTTTCTGCTGTTTTTGGTTTCAGAAATCCTAGTAAGGAAATATTCTTGGAATTGGACGAAATCAACGCCCAGGGGCCTATTTTGCCACGAAGCTTCCAGAAGTCCGAAGACGAAACGAAGTGGGGCCACGGGGTGGCCAAACCCTAGGGCGGCGCGGCCCCCCCTGGCCGCGCGGCCCTATGGTCTGGGCCCCTCGCGCCGCCTCTTGACCTACCCTTCCGCCTACTTAAAGCCTCCGTGACGAAACCCCCAGTACCGAGAGCCACGATACGGAAAACCTTCCAGAGACGCCGCCAACACCGATCCCATCTCGGGGGATCCAGGAGATCGCCTCCGGCACCCTGCCGGAGAGGGGAATCATCTCCCGGAGGACTCTACGCCGCCATGGTCGCCTCCGGAGTGATGTGTGAGTAGTCTACCCCTGGACTATGGGTCCATAGCAGTAGCTAGATGGTTGTCTTCTCCCCATTGTGCTATCATTGTCGGATCTTGTGAGCTGCCTAACATGATCAAGATCATCTATCTGTAATTCTATATGTTGCGTTTGTTGGGATCCGATGAATAGAGAATACTTGTTATGTTGATTATCAAAGCTATGTCTATGTGTTGTTTATGATCTTGCATGCTCTCCGTTATTAGTAGATGCTCTGGCCAAGTTGATGCTAGTAACTCCAAGAGGGAGTATTTATGCTCGATAGTGGGTTCATGTCTCCGTGAATCTGGAGGGGTGACAAGAACCTCTAAGGTTATGGATGTGCTGTTGCCACTAGGGATAAAACATTGGTGCTATGTTCAAGGATGTAGTCACTAGTTACATTACGCGCAATACTTAATGCAATTGTCTGTTGTTAGCAACTTAATACTGGAGGGGGTTCGGATGATAACCTGAAGGTGGACTTTTTAGGCATAGATGCATGCTGGATGGCGGTCTATGTACTTTGTCGTAATGCCCAATTAAATCTCACTATACTCATCATAATATGTATGTGCATGGTCATGCCCTCTTTATTTGTCAATTGCCCAACTGTAATTTGTTCACCCAACATGCTGTTTATCTTATGGGAGAGACACCTCTAGTGAACTGTGGACCCCGGTCCAATTCTCTATACTGAAATACAATCTACTGCAATACTGTTTTACTGTTTTCTGCAAACAATCATCTTCCACACAATACGGTTAATCCTTTGTTACAGCAAGCCGGTGAGATTGACAACCTCACTGTTTCGTTGGGACAAAGTACTTTGGTTGTGTTGTGCAGGTTCCACGTTGGCGCCGGAATCCCTGGTGTTGCGCCGCACTACATCCCGCCACCATCAACCTTCAACGTGCTTCTTGGCTCCTCCTGGTTCGATAAACCTTGGTTTCTTTCTGAGGGAAAACTTGCTGCTGTGCTCATCATACCTTCCTCTTGGGGTTCCCAACGAACGTGTGAGTTACACGCCATCAAGCTAGATTTCTGGCGCCGTTGCCGGGGAGATCAAGACACGCTGCAAGGGGAGTCTCCACTTCCCAATCTCTTTACTTTGTTTTTGTCTTGCTTAGTTTTATTTACTACTTTGTTTGCTGCACTAAATCAAAATACAAAAAAATTAGTTGCTAGTTTTACTTTATTTGCTATCTTGTTTGTTATATCAAAAACACAAAAAAATTAGTTACTTGCATTTACTTTATCTAGTTTGTTTTATTTACTGTTGCTAAAATGGCCAACCTTGAAAATACTAAGTTGTGTGACTACACAACCACAAATAATAATGATTTCTTATGCACACCTATTGCTCCACCTGCTACTACAGCAGAATTCTTTGAAATTAAACCTGCTTTACTGAATCTTGTTATGCGAGAGCAATTTTCTGGTGTTAGTTCTGATGATGCTGCTGCCCATCTCAATAATTTTGTTGAATTGTGTGAAATGCAAAAGTATAAGGATATAGATGGTGACATTATAAAATTAAAATTGTTCCCTTTCTCATTAAGAGGAAGAGCTAAAGATTGGTTGCTATCTCTGCCTAAGAATAGTATTGATTCATGGACTAAATGCAAGGATGCTTTTATTGGTAGATATTATCCCCCTGCTAAAATTATATCTTTGAGGAGTAGCATAATGAATTTTAAACAATTAGATACTGAACATGTTGCTCAAGCTTGGGAAAGAATGAAATCTTTGGTTAAAAATTGCCCAACCCATGGACTGACTACTTGGATGATCATCCAAACCTTCTATGCATGACTAAATTTTTCTTCACAGAATTTATTGGATTCAGCTGCTGGAGGTACCTTTATGTCCATCACTCTTGGTGAAGCAACAAAGCTTCTTGATAATATGATGATCAATTACTCTGAATGGCACACGGAAAGAGCTCCACAAGGTAAGAAGGTAAATTCTGTCGAAGAAACCTCTTCCTTGAGTGATAAGATTGATGCTATTATGTCTATGCTTGTGAATGATAGGACTAATATTGATCCTAATAATGTTCCATTAGCTTCATTGGTTGCACAATAAGAACATGTTGATGTAAACTTCATTAAAAATAATAATTTCAACAACAATGCTTACCGGAACAATTCTAGTAACAACTATAGGCCATATCCTTATAACAATGGCAACGGCTATGCTAATTCTTATGGGAATTCTTACAACAATAATAGGAATTCACCCCCTGGACTTGAAGCCATGCTTAAAGAATTTATTAGTACACAAACTGCTTTTAACAAATCTGTTGAAGAAAAGCTTGGGAAAATTGATATACTTGCTTCTAAAGTCGATAGTCTTGCTGCTGATGTTGATCTTTTGAAATCGAAAGTTATGCCTAATGAAAATCATCATAATAAAATTGTTACTACAGCAAATTCCATCCAAGTTAGAATTAATGAGAATATAAGATTAATGGCTGAACTGCGTGCTAGGTGGGATAGAGAAGAAAATGAAAAACTAGCTAAAGAGAAGAATGTAGCTAAAGTTTGGACTATTACCACCACTAGTAATGCTAATGCTACACATGTTGCTGCACCTCCTACTAATACTAATAAAAGAATTGGTGTTAGCAATGTTTCCACTTCTAATGCAAAGCGAGAAACTGCCTGAAAGCTGCTAAAACCGCTGAAACTGTCGTGATAAAGCTGCTGAAATTTTTTCCAACATTGGGGATGATGATCCCATTGCTTTAGATTATAATGGTTTGAATTTTGATGATTGCCACATCTCTGAAGTTATAAAGTTCTTGCAAAAACTTGCTAAAAGTCCTAATGCTAGTGCTATAAATTTGGCTTTTACACATCATATTACAAATGCTCTCATAAAAGCTAGAGAAGAGAAACTAGAGCGTGAAGCCTCTATTCCTAAAAAGCTAGAGGATGGTTGGGAGCCCGTCATTAAGATGAAGGTTAAAGATTTTGATTGTAATGCTTTATGTGATCTTGGTGCAAGTATTTCTGTTATGCCTAAGAAAATTTATGATATGCTTGACTTGCCACCGCTGAAAAATTGTTATTTGGATGTTAATCTTGCTGATCATTCTACAAAGAAACCTTTGGGGAAAGTTGATAATGTTCACATTACCGTTAACAATAACCTTGTTCCCGTTGATTTTGTTGTCTTGGATATTGAATGCAATGCATCTTGTCCCATTATATTGGGAAGACCTTTTCTTCGAACTGTTGGTGCTATTATTGATATGAAGGAAGGTAATATAAAATATCAATTTCCTCTCAAGAAAGGTATGGAACACTTCCCTAGAAAGAGAATGAAGTTACCTTTTGATTCTATTATGAGAACAAATTATGATGTTGACACTTCGTCTCTTGATAATACTTGATACACACTTTCTGCGCCTAGCTGAAAGGCGTTAAAGAAAAGCGCTTATGGGAGACAACCCATGTTTTTACCTACAGTACTTTGTTTTTATTTTGTGTCTTGGAAGTTGTTTACTACTGTAGCAACCTCTCCTTATCTTAGTTTTGTGTTTTATTGTGCCAAGTAAAGCCGTTGATAGAAAAGTAAGTACTAGATTTGGATTACTGCACAGTTCCAGATTTCTTTGCTGTCACGAATCTGGGTCCACCTCCCTGTAGGTAGCTCAGAAAATTAAGCCAATTTACGTGCATGATCGTCAGATATGTACGCAACTTTCATTCAGTTTGAGCATTTTCATTTGAGCAAGTCTGGTGCCATTTTAAAATTCGTCAATACGAACTGTTCTGTTTTGACAGATTCTGCCTTTTATTTCGCATTGCCTCTTTTGCTATGTTGGATGAATTTCTTAGATCCACTAATGTCCAGTAGCATTATGCAATGTCCAGAAGTGTTAAGAATGATTGTGTCACCTCTGAATATGTTAATTTTTATTGTGCACTAACCCTCTAATGAGTTGTTTCGAGTTTGGTGTGGAGGAAGTTTTCAAGGATCAAGAGAGGAGTATGATGCAACATGATCAAGGAGAGCGAAAGCTCTAAGCTTGGGGATGCCCCGGTGGTTCACCCCTGCATATATTAAGAAGACTCAAGCGTCTAAGCTTGGGGATGCCCAAGGCATCCCCTTCTTCATCGACAACATTATCAGGTTCCTCCCCTGAAACTATATTTTTATTCCATCACATCTTATGTGCTTTTTCTTGGAGCGTCGGTTTGTTTTTTTGTTTTGTTTGAATAAAATGGATCTTAGCATTCACTTTGTGGGAGAGAGACACGCTCCGCTGTAGCATATGGACAAGTATGTCCTTGGTTTCTACTCATAGTATTCATGGCGAAGTTTCTCCTTCGTTAAATTGTTATATGGTTGGAATTGGAAAATGATACATGTAGTAATTGCTATTAATGTCTTGGGTAATGTGATACTTGGCAATTGTTGTGCTCATGATTAAGCTCTTGCATCATATGCTTTGCACCCATTAATGAAGAAATACATAGAGCATGCTAAAATTTGGTTTGCATATTTGGTTTCTCTAAGGTCTAGATAATTTCTAGTATTGAGTTTGAACAACAAGGAAGACGGTGTAGAGTCTTATAATGTTTTCAATATGTCTTTTATGTGAGTTTTGCTGCACCGGTTCATCCTTGTGTTTGTTTCAAATAAGCCTTGCTAGCCTAAACCTTGTATCGAGAGGGAATACTTCTCATGCATCCAAAATACTTGAGCCAACAACTATGCCATTTGTGTCCACCATACCTACCTACTACATGGTATTTTCCGCCATTCCAAAGTATATTGCTTGAGTGCTACCTTTAAAATTCCATCATCACCTTTGCAATATATAGCTCATGGGACAAATAGCTTAAAAACTATTGTGGTATTGAATATGTAATTATGCACTTTATCTCTTATTAAGTTGCTTGTTGTGCGATAACCATGTTCACTGGGGACGCCATCAACTACTCTTTGTTGAATTTCATGTGAGTTGCTATGCATGTCCGTCTTGTCTGAAGTAAGAGCGATCTACCACCCTATGGTTAAGCATGCATATTGTTAGAGAAGAACATTGGGCCGCTAACTAAAGCCATGATCCATGGTGGAAGTTTCAGTTTTGGACATATATCCTCAAATCTCAAATGAGAAAATTATTAATTGTTGTTACATGCTTATGCATAAAAGAGGAGTCCATTATCTGTTGTCTATGTTGTCCCGGTATGGATGTCTAAGTTGAAGAATAATCAATAGCGAGAAATCCAATGCGAGCTTTCTCCTTAGACCTTTGTACAGGCGGCATAGAGGTACCCCTTTGTGACACTTGGTAAAAACATGTGCATTGTGATGATCCGGTAGTCCAAGCTAATTAGGACAAGGTGCGGGCACTATTAGTACACTATGCATGAGGCTTGCAACTTGTAAGATATAATTTACATGATACATATGCTTTATTACTACCGTTGACAAAATTGTTTCATGTTTTCAAAATCAAAGCTCTAGCACAAATATAGCAATCGATGCTTTTCCTCTATGAGGACCATTCTTTTACTTTCAATGTTGAGTCAGTTCACCTATTTCTCTCCACCTCAAGAAGCAAACACTTGTGTGAACTGTGCATTGATTCCTACATATTTGCTTATTGCACTTATTATATTACTCTATGTTGACAATATCCATGAGATATACATGTTACAAGTTGAAAGCAACCGCTGAAACTTAATCTTCTTTTGTGTTGCTTCAATGCCTTTACTATGAATTATTGCTTTATGAGTTAACTCTTATGCAAGACTTATTGATACTTGTCTTGAAGTGCTATTCATGAAAAGTCTTTGCTTTATGATTCACTTGTTTACTCATGTCATATACATTGTTTTGATCGCTGCATTCACTACATATGCTTTACAAATAGTATGATCAAGATTATGATGGCATGTCACTCCAGAAATTATCGGTGTTATCGTTTTACCTGCTCGGGACGAGCAGAACTAAGCTTGGGGATGCTGATACGTCTCCGACGTATCGATAATTTCTTATGTTCCATGCCACATTATTGATGTTATCTACATGTTTTATGCACACTTTATGTCATATTCGTGCATTTTCTGGAACTAACCTATTAACAAGATGCCGAAGTGCCGATTCTTTGTTTTCTGCTGTTTTTGGTTTCAGAAATCCTAGTAAGGAAATATTCTCGGAATTGGATGAAATCAACGCCCAGGGGCCTATTTTGCCACGAAGCTTCCAGAAGTCCGAAGACGAAACGAAGTGGGGCCACGGGGTGGCCAAACCCTAGGGCGGCGCGGCCCCCCTGGCCGCGCGGCCCTATGGTCTGGGCCCCTCGCGCCGCCTTTTGACCTACCCTTCCGCCTACTTAAGGCCTCCGTGACGAAACCCCCAGTACCGAGAGCCACGATACGGAAAACCTTCCAGAGACGCCGCCAACGCCGATCCCATCTCGGGGGATCCAGGAGATCGCCTCCGGCACCCTGCCGGAGAGGGGAATCATCTCCCGGAGGACTCTACGCCGCCATGGTCGCCTCCGGAGTGATGTGTGAGTAGTCTACCCCTGGACTATGGGTCCATAGCAGTAGCTAGATGGTTGTCTTCTCCCCATTGTGCTATCATTGTCAGATCTTGTGAGCTGCCTAACATGATCAAGATCATCTATCTGTAATTCTATATGTTGCGTTTGTTGGGATCCGATGAATAGAGAATACTTGTTATGTTGATTATCAAAGCTATGTCTATGTGTTGTTTATGATCTTGCATGCTCTCCGTTATTAGTAGATGCTCTGGCCAAGTTGATGCTAGTAACTCCAAGAGGGAGTATTTATGCTCGATAGTGGGTTCATGTCTCCGTGAATCTGGAGGGGTGACAAGAACCTCTAAGGTTATGGATGTGCTGTTGCCACTAGGGATAAAACATTGGTGCTATGTTCAAGGATGTAGTCACTAGTTACATTACGCGCAATACTTAATGCAATTGTCTGTTGTTAGCAACTTAATACTGGAGGGGGTTCGGATGATAACCTGAAGGTGGACTTTTTAGGCATAGATGCATGCTGGATGGCGGTCTATGTACTTTGTCGTAATGCCCAATTAAATCTCACTATACTCATCATAATATGTATGTGCATGGTCATGCCCTCTTTATTTGTCAATTGCCCAACTGTAATTTGTTCACCCAACATGCTGTTTATCTTATGGGAGAGACACCTCTAGTGAACTGTGGACCCCGGTCCAATTCTCTATACTGAAATACAATCTCTTGCAATCTTGTTTACTTGTTTTCTGCAAACAATCATCTTCCACACAATACGGTTAATCCTTTGTTACAGCAAGCCGGTGAGATTGACAACCTCACTGTTTCGTTGGGACAAAGTACTTTGGTTGTGTTGTGCAGGTTCCACGTTGGCGCCGGAATCCCTGGTGTTGCACCGCACTACATCCCGCCGCCATCAACCTTCAACGTGCTTCTTGGCTCCTCCTGGTTCGATAAACCTTGGTTTCTTTCTGAGGGAAAACTTGCTGCTGTGCTCATCATACCTTCCTCTTGGGGTTCCCAACGAACGTGTGAGTTACACGCCATCAAGCCTTTGGCCATGCTATTAAGCAAAAATTCTTATTGGTATATTGCATGACTTCGTCTTGGATATCATGCTATATGTCTTGTGTGCCTATTTTGTGTGTGCATGTTTCTTTGTGGATAAATATCTTAGTGATTTTGTCCACTTAGAGAAACTTATACACATAAGAGATGATACATCTCCATTTTATATCTTATTTATTTGTTGCATGTTGATTGGTCATGCTAAGCAATATAATTCATTGAAGACTATGATGATGCTTTTTGCTCATCCATATAATAGTCTTATAATATGCTTTGTCATGCCTTTCACATATTCTTTTGGTTGAGCCTATTATTATGGTGCATGTTACTTGTTGCTAAACCATTTGTTTATTGCAAGTGTTAAGCTAAATTTTCTATCTATGATCTATTGCAAATGTTTGTGTTTTAAATGGTAATGAGGTAGTGAGGATTCCATGTTATGCATATTGTATTCAAATGCAACATTTTAATTTATGCATGTACCTTGGGGAGCTTTCTCATTTTATTTAAGGCACTATTTTGTGGTGATCATTAGAGTTTGATTCTCTTGGTATCTTTTGTTTTTGAATGATATTATGGGAGTGATGATTCCATGTTTGTGCACTTTATACTCCAATGCAAATTGTCTAGTTTTGTGCACAAACCTTGGGGAGCTTCCTCATATTATTTAGAGCAATCTTCTGGATCTTATCATAATATCTATCTTTCTTTTGGTATCTTCTTTGTGGTTCATTTGGTTGCTTGCTTCATTTATCGAAGCTTCTTGACTTCGTTATCTTTTTGCGATCTTTGATCCTATGTATAGTGTGATTCCTTCCGAATATTCGTCATTGGATACATGCATTTGATTCCACTCAAATTATGAGAAATGCACACGCTATGGAGGAACTCTCACTATATTGGCCTTCTAATTTTTTCACCCATTTCGGTAATTGGTGCCAATGGGGGAGAAGTTTGGAGGGTTTAAGGGAATTTGGTTATGTCTTTGCTTTGTGCTTAAGCATGTGCCTTTATTGCATTGCATCTTGTTGCTTTGCAAAGTTGAATATTTAGAGGAAACTCCACTAGGCTTTGAATGCCAATATATGCAATGAAAGTCAAGATCATTCACACATGCATATATTATGGGGGAGTTTGCTCTATATATTCAACTTATTTGTTACTTAAATTCCTTATATAAACCCTCTCAAAGAGATTGTCATCAATTACCAAAATGGGGGAGATTGAAAGTGCATGGAGCCCCCATGTGTGGTTTTGGTAATTAATGATAATCCCTATGGACTAATGTTTGCACTGAGTTATATTTGTAGGAGTTGTCCATAGGCAATGCTTGAACCATAGGTTGGCTTCAAGATTGCAATAAGAAACTAATGAAGAAGATCAAGTGTAAAGTATGTCTTGAAGATGAAGATGAAGTGAGCCCTCAAGTTCTTCAAGACATCAACATGATAAAGAATGAAGAAATGGCGTGCAGGTTCAAGATGAGCCAACTCGAAGAGATCATATGCTTGAAGCTTGCCATCCATGCGGTGTTCATGGATATGTGAAGACGCGCCGAAGAAGAAGCTCTCCCATAGTGGAGTATGGGGGAGCATTTCACATGACTTCATCTAGCAAGCACAATCAAGAAAGGCGTTCCATCTTATTGCGGTCAAGACCGTCATCATCAAGTGCAAGGTTAAGGTTTGCTCTTGATAGGGTTTCTTTCTCACCGGTCTCATGGTGTAGTTGGAGACCGGTTTATAGTTTAGTTGTCGTACTATCAAGATGGCTCTCGAGTGAGTAACTCGATCGTATCCTTCGGAGAGCTCAAACCTTTGCATCCTTGCATCATATTTATTGGTTGATTATTTGGATCTTATCCATGAGGTGATTTAGAGCTTGTGGTTATTTCCATAGCAAGCTCTAGTTCATCAAAAACGGATTCCGCATGAATCACTTGTTGCGTTTTCGATATTGGAGTTTTTCTCGGTTTCTCGTATTGAGAGGTTTCACTCTAAAATACATAGAAAAACCTACCCGACTTGTTCTTAAGCTTTTCACTCTTTGTGGGGTAGCTCTAGTCATCTTCTTTACAACAAAATTGGTTTCACCTAAATCCGAGTTTCCTAACTCAAGTTGTTGCATTTTCCATATTGGAGGTTTTACCGGTTTGCCTTTTATAGATAGGTAAAACCTTTATTCATTTGTTTCTATCCTACTTTGCTGGACTATGATTTTTCTATGCATATTGTTGTAGAGCTCGTTGTTGTGATTTAAACGAGCCCAAGATCAACGAAATCGGAGTCCGGATGCAAAAGTTCTTAAGGTTTTCGTATGGGGTGTTTAGGTAAAAACGTTTGGTGAGGAGGGGCCCTGGCCGGAGCCTCCACCCAGCCCACGGCTGGAGCCTCCAGGCAAGGTACCGCTTGCGGTACCCAGCCCACGGTTGGAGCCTCCAGGCGAGGTACCGCCCATGGTACCGGATAATCGACAAGTGAGGCAGTTTTGTTCCAGGGCTTTGGGGCGGCTTGGTGGTACCTCGGCCGGTACTGCGGACGGAGGCTCCGGCCTCCACCTCCCGGCCCGCAGCTGCTTGGCCGGCCTGGCCACGTGGCCGCCTCCCAGTCGCCGCGCCGGATCGACCTCCATCTCCAACGGGCAGAATTTTGGAGCCCCTTTTTAAGCCTTCTTTCCTCTCTCTCTCTCTCTCTCTCTCTTGGCACTTCTTCTTCCTCCTCTCTCTCTCAAGCTCACCACCATTGTTGTTGACTTTTTGTGAGCTTGATCTCTCTTTCCCCAACTAATGATTCTTGCATCTTTTTGAGAAAAAGATTGAGGGGATCTAGATCCACACTTTGACCAAACCAAATCATCTCTTTGTGAGTGAATCTTTGGGATCTAGATCTTGGAGAATTTTGTGTTCTCCTCTTTGTTCCTCCTCTCTTATTCCACCAATAGCTTTTGTAGCTTTGTTGGAATTTGAGAGAGAAGGACTTGAGCATCTTTGTGGTGTTCTTTCCATTGCATTTGGTGCATCGGTTTGAGTTCTCCACGGTGATTCGTGGTGGTGAAAGCAAGAAGGTTGTTACTCTTGGGTTCTTGGAACCCTAGACGGATTCTAGGCCTTTGTGGCGATTTGTTGGGAGCCTCCGATTAAGTTGTGGATGTGTGCCCCAACCTTTGTGTAAGGCCCGGTTTCCGCCTCGAAGGAAATCCCTTAGTGGAACCGTGACCTAGGCCTTTGTGGCAAGGGTCACCGGAGATTTAGGTGAGGCGCCTTCGTGGCGTTCGGTGTGTGGTGTGAGTACCGCATCTTGGGGAGGCCTTTGTGGCGTTGGTGTGCATCGAGCAACCACACCTCAAGGTGAGCCTCTTGTGGCGTTCGGGAGCACTAAGCCACCACACCTCTCCACCGGAGATTAGCACTCGCAAGAGTGTGAACTCCGGGATAAATCATCGTCTCCCGCGTGCCTCGGTTATCTATATACTCGAGCTCTTTACTTATGCACTTTACCTTGTGATAGCCATCGTGCTTGAAGTTATATATATCTTGCTATCACATACTTGCTTGTATTGCTTAGCATAAGTTGTTGGTGCACATAGATGAACCATTGCTTAGAATAAGTTGTTGGTGCACATAGGTGAACCATAGTATATAGGCTTTGGGCTTGACAAAGTAAACGCTAGTTTTATTCCGCATTTGTTAAGTCCATCTCGTAAAAGTTTTAAATCGCCTATTCACCCCCCCTCTAGGCGACATCCGTGTCCTTTCAAGTTGTAAGAACCTCTTTGGCTTGATTGTGTTGCTAAAATGCAAGTATGTGTGTGTTTGCTTGCTATACCTTGATTGCATCACATGCGCAACATATTGTCATGCTTACCATAGTAGTTCAATGAATAATGAGTAGCTCTTGTGTACATCGCCATGCCTTCTCCCGACCTGATGTGCAAGCATGATTTGTCATGGATGCTGCATGACACCGCAATTCTTGATCAAGCTATATATCGTCCCAAACCTCCAATGGTGTGGGATTCGTCCCTGTTAGACTTCGTCCTGAATAGGGTTTGTGAGAAAGTCGGCATTGGGGTAAACTAGCTGCGATGCTTCTATGAACAACACTTGAAGAGTGTTTGCAATGATGTTCTTTTAGGTCATAAAGTAACCGCTACTCAGGTGAACAGCCACCCAAGGAAGTCGAGATAGACGTGGGCACTAGTGTGCAAGGTTAGGAATGTTGAAGGAGTGGCATTTTGCAAGGGAAGCTCGGCCTTGATGATGACAAATTGAGAGCACACCTCATGGTTAGTTTGCACATCACTGTTTTATTGTTTTACTTCTGCATTCCCATCTTAGCTTGGTGAGTTGAACTAACACAATATCTTCTCAATCTTAGCATTCCCCAAAGCACAATGATTTGCAGAACAAGCCCATATCAAACTATAGTAAGATGAAGACGATCTTCGAGCCTACGTATTTGCGTAATGAGACTCTCTTCACTCTGCGGCTGCTATCAACTACCTTGCGGACAACAAGGCTCAATGTAGAAGCTATACTGAGATGACAAGATCAAAGAGGAGGATCTGGCTTAGGATCTAGCTGCACAAGCACTTTTAGTTCTACTACTTTTCTGATGTGTGTGATGATGGTCCTGATCTGCTGAGGTTATGTACATTTTGGGAGATGTTCTTATATCCATCCACTAGCTAGGAATCGATCAAACTGATGCATGTACTATAATATTTTGGGAGGTGCTATATACTAAACCCTCCGATGATGAACTTGTGATGCATCACAAGCTGTAGTTTTTTGGTTAGCTCGTGGTGCATCGGTAACTATGGTAACTTCTAGTAGGCAATACCACCCCTTATGATGAATTGTTTACCCGAACTCCTTATTCTGGCAGCATTATTGACTGCTATGTGATGGGTAACCTCACCACTCAATGGAAGATGTTACCACATCACTGGTTTGAGTTGCAACCAAACAGTGGGGAGTGGCTTTTATCTTCGATGGAATGTTGTAATGTAGCCAACCAAACACCGGTGATACTATTCCTGGACTCATGCAAGAAAATGCTTTGTGGTCAACCAAACAAAGTCCACAACGTAACCTAGAGGCCACCCCCCCCCCCCCCCCGGACATGCCCCCCTAGGGACATGTGCCCGTGAGCCCCAAAATAAGCCCAAACAACCAATCACGTCCCTAGAGTCTGGAGGCCGGGATGCACAAAGCAATCCATTGTAGCTCGGACTCACAATAGGGAGTCACTCACGGACTACGAGAGTGTTTTCAGCGATCTTATGTTCTCACATACCCAGATAGGTGACATGTGTCATTTAGAAAATATCTTAGATTAATCTAACTTGTGCAAATTTTGCATCGATTGTTTTTGCCCAAGACATGAAGAAAATTGTGATGCAAAATGTGCACCAAGAGACTACTATTTTGATAAACTCCAATGAAACGGTAGATGTTAGGGCATGTACAATGAGGTGACGTCTGCCTTCTGTTAAACTTGCACGTTGGATTTTTCTTAGTTGGAGCAGAGAGAGAGTATGGAAAATTGAAGGATATATTCTCTTAGCTAAGAGATGATCCCCTTAGAAAGTAAGTGAAGGTTATTTTCTCTATTGTACTATATGTCTCCCCTTGTCAACACAATTTTCTAATAAATTACATGAATTTTCATTAACTGCTAGGATGGCAGTAAGAGATAATGCATTGTATAATTTACCTCTATGGTCTTCTCTAGATAACGTGGAGGGCTAAAAAAGACGCGTCTTTTCTACCATTATTGTACATATTCACCATAAAGGGCACGATCCATTGTACGGAAAACAGAAAAGAATTAAGGAAATAGTTCACTTGGCGATCAAAGTTGACCGGCACTTCTTGTAGGTAGCTTTTTTTCGATAAAGGGAATATATTAATATCAAACGATACCAATTACACCCAACCTCTGCAACAACACAATGCTCTAAAACATTACAGATGCACATAGCCAAAAAAGAGAAAAAGAAAACTAAGAAATAAAAGTCCCGCTACAGTATCCTAGCCCTAGCAACAGTAGTATAACCACCACCAAGACAATACCTGAAATTCAGACTCTTCAAAAGCGACGCCTCCAAGAAGAGAACAGTGCACCAGCACCGTCGTCGCCCGATCAAAGATCTTAGGTTTTCACCCTGAAGATAGTCTCCGCTCTTAAAACAATGCCTTCAACAAGGATATTACCAGGCACAACCAGTTAAGGCCAGACCTTGGGTTTTCACCCTGAAAGGTAAGACTCTGAACTTCCCGCCCCCACTTCCATACCACTGCTGTGAAGTCCGGAACACGAAGCAAACCCCTCAACAACGCAAAGATTTGAACCTTCATTAGCTAGTCCTCCAATCCGGCCTTCATGATATTTTCTTCTTCTGACTTCACCATGGATCAGCTATCACTTGGTGTCAACACAGAAAAGAGCTTCACGCCGCTCCCTCCAGACCAAACGGTCGGAATAAAAGCATGGGTGCGCACGACCGAATACCACCGATCCAGCAAACTGCAGGCAGTAGAAACGCTGTTACACCTGCCAGCGGCGCCTTCCAGAACTCAACACTCCGGCCAGATCATGAAGGTCGGGCCTCTGGAAGGTCTTCATCTTCACCCAAAAGAGACCCTAGGTCTTGTAGGTAGCTACTAGAACTACTTGGTAAATTGTCTCTCTGATTCAGAAAAAGGTCTCCTTGAGAGAACCAAAAATAAAGCTGCAGTGTTTCACGGGCCATGCCTACTGGAGTAGAGACTTGCTAGTTGCATGTAGGGCGGTTTGGCACCCTCCTCCCAGCACGTGCATGGGTGCACGCAGGTCAATGGGGTGGACTGTCCCCTCTCTATTTTTTTCTCGGCAAAGAACTGTTCCCTCGCTGCATAGCCACACACCCACGTAGCCAGGTCAGTTGATCCCGGTTTATTTCTACACCATCCCGGGACGGAACGCGTGATTTGCGACCCCTCGTGCTCAGCGCCGGCCGGGCAGGAAATCTCCGGCCGGAGTACTAAATTGGCGGCCAAGTCCGTTCGCAAGTGCGTGACTCGCTTGGAACTCTGCGCCGCTCACATGCATCCGGTTAGCTCGAGCAGAAATGAGTAATCTGTGTTACTCTACTCCTAGCTTAGGCTACTTTAGCTCTCGATTACTCCTCCTGTCATGCTGAACACGTACTTAACTGGTGACAGTTTTTTCGGTATAACATGATAGTGCGTTGAATGTGCATGTCATGTCGCCATGTGCCATGCATGTGACCATACTTATATAGCTTGCAATATACTTATAGGCTTAGCTTTATGAAAATGTCCAAGCATGAAATTGACAATTGTAGTGTGGCCTACTGGCCAGGGGCCCCTGGCCTTCTCGCCGCAATTAGGGCAAACTCCCCTTGACGATGCATATAACCGTTGTCGACAGACAAACATGTAGTACACCCTACTGCGCCTAGCTTAAATTTCTAAGCCCGGAACTATCAAGCTCGATCTCTAGCGCATCGGCTTTATATAGACCGCGCGCGCCCCAGCTCTAACCGTAATATCCTGTTGTAACCACCACTGGCTGATCGAGCTGATTGTGCATCTATAGGTCCGGTAGGCACTACTCGATCTCCATTGACTCCGACGACCGACCGAGCACCTATGAGGTCCACTCCGGCGTCCATGTCCCTGCTCATCATCGCAGCACTCCTCTGCGCTGCCCCTCTCGCCATTGATGCAACGAGAAAGGTCCCGGATGACACCGCTGGCCGTCTACAGAGCCAAGACACCGCGGCGTACGCGACGCTGCACGAAGGGGCGGCGACGGCGACGGTCATGGCGTGGACGGCGCAGCTCCCGCAAGGGCCGAGCCCCAGGGGGCCTGGTCACTAGCGGCATACCTAGCTAGTTGATGGCAGAAATGCGGTAGTCCCACCACGGCACCACCGCTACCCTGTCCTGATAAATTAAGGTCAAGAGCTCCCTTTGCACGACGGCTGTTTTTTCTTAATTCGTGCATTTGGAAGAAGCTCGATCCTCTTTTTGTTTCCTCTATTTCGTCCTTTTCTTTTCTCTTCTGATCGCCATTTTGGCCTTTTTGTCATCTTTCATATTTTAATCCATGACCAATATATGTTTTGTGGACAGAAATATATATGGACAAATGTAATAACGATTATTTTGTCAAATAATGAATATATTCGGGTTCTCTATGCTGAGTATTTTGCTAATACTCCCTCCGTTTAGGAGTATAAGGCCAACGAGCTTTTTTAATTTGCTAGATTATTAAACCTATCGCATTTATTGTTTTGTAACCTTCAATGCATGTTTACATTTTCTCTCTCTCTTCTCTCTTCTCTCTTGCGTGCGATACAATTGGTGTATGCAGTACTACCTTCGTTTCAAAGAATAAGGCGTCTTCGTTTTACGTGTTTTTTTATTTGACCAAGAATTATTTCAAATATATAAAGATTATTTGTATGAAATTGACATTATTTAAAAGTGCTTTTCAATACGAATCCAACGGTGCTAATTACAAATAATATAATCAAGTTTTTGTTGCTCAACTTTTATGGTCAAAGTTCGTCTTAAAATACGCGTGCGCCTTATTTATTGGAATAGAGGTAGTAATTAATAAGAGGAGTTGTAGACTTTTTTGGTCTTTGCGAATTAGCAATCTGACCTTATAGTTAGAGAGTACGTGTTACAGTATTTTTTTTTTTGACGAAAGGCAGACATGCTGCTGCTTTCATTGATCATAGAAGAAAGAATACATGGTATGTGGTACAGGTAGGCTAGGCGCAAGACAAAAAAGACAACCGAGCAAGAAGCCCCAGCTTAAAAGAAACAAGAAAAAAAATGAAGGGGGTGTCGTCAGTCCGGCTCTCTTGGTCTATTCAGGAGATCATGCACAAGGATTCTTCCAGCAGCACACCAATCAGTTGCAGTCTCAATAATCTTGTAAAAAACCTGAGAAGGCGACTTTGACTTTTGGTTGAAAATCCTATCATTGCGTTCCTTCCATAGCTCCCAGGAAACCACGGTGGCGATTGAATTGAACCGTCGCCTGGAAACCTTGTTCAACCCAACCACCTGCTCAGACCACCACTCATCAATGGACAAAGCCTTGCTCATGTCAGTCCTAGGAACCAAAAGGCAGCGGTTGAAGACCAGACCCCAGATTTGATGTGCAAAGGAGCATCCAAGAAGGAGATGCAGCGCAGTTTCATGGTGAATAAAACACAAGGGGCAGAATGGATTGTGAGGCATTCCTCGCTTCAACAAATTATCGGCAGTGAGACACCTCCCAAGTACAGCGAGCCAGACGAAAAACTGGCATTTGAGTGGTGCATCTGAGTCCCAGATAGTGCGATGATAGTTGGTCGCAATGGTACCCTCAAACTGAATGTTGTAGGCCGACTGGACAGAGAAAACACCACTGTCGGTCCATTTCCAAGTCAAAGAGTCCCGAACATCCTCCTGAAGCTGAACATTCTGAACAGCTTCCCAAACCTCTGTGAACTGCCTAATTGCAATTGGGGAGATACTGCGCTTAAAGTGCCTGCACCATCTTGATTCAGCAAGTGCATCTCTGACTGAAAGAGCTCGTTTTGTGCATACCGCAAACAAATCCGGGAAGGAGGTGCGAAAGGGCATGTCAAACAACCATGCATCATGCCAGAAGCTTGAGGTCGCACCGTCGCCAAGCGTGATAGATACTGAAGCATCGAATAGCTGCCGGACCTGAACATCAATAGGAAGTGGCAATCCAATCCAAGGTTTGTCAGGGTCCATCCATGATTGCCAGAGCCATCTGACCCGCAGCGCAGTGCCATGAAACTGAATGTTCGTGATACCTAGGCCACCAAGGCGCTTAGGCGACGAGACTAGAGTCCAATTTACGAGACATTTAGCTCCAGTTCCTTCATCCTTACAGGTCCACAAGAAGGCCCTGATCAGCTTGTTAAACTTCTTAGTGAGCCACTTTGGTTGGTCAAGGGCAATCAACTGAAATACAGGCATGGCAGTGAGGACCGAAGTGACAAGAGTGAGGCAGCTTCCAACCACCCAGCTTGTTACCAAGCTTATCAAAGCAGGGTTGGTAGTCAATTCTTTTTAACTTGGCACCAGAGAGAGGCATTCCCAGATAGGTGCAGGGGAAAGCACTGACTGGGCATTGGAAATGTGCAAGCACAACTTCTAGGTCAATATCGTCACAACGAATTGGCACACAGGAGCTCTTGTCAATATTTGTATGCAGCCCAGAGGCTTGGCCAAAGAGCGATAAGATCTCTCTAACTGCCGCAACTTCATGAGCCAAAGGGTTGACGAAGAGAGCAACATCATCAGCATATAAGGAGGCTCGAAATATCATTCGCTGGCGGACAATAACAGACAGCAACCCAGCATTCTCGGCTGCTTCAAAGCATGCAGCCAGACAGTCCATGGCTGTGGCAAACAGAAGAGGTGACACGGGGTCTCCTTGTCGCAGCCCGCGGCGGTGGCAGATAAGGTCCGAGAGATCTCCATTCAACAGCACCTTTGAAGAAGCAGACATCAGCATCAAGCAAATCCAGTTGCAGAAGTTATTGCCAAACCCCTTAGCCCGCAACACTTCAATGAGAAAAGGCCAGGAAATAGAATCGAACGCCTTTTGAAGATCTAGCTTGAGAAACAAAGCTGGCACCTTCTTCTGAGTGAAAACTCTAGCAAGACCTCGAACATATGTGAAATTATCATGAATAGTCCTCCCACGGACGAAAGCACTTTGACATGGCCAACTATCTCAGCCATTCGAGGTTGCAGTCTTCGAGCTAAAACTTTCAGCACAAGTTTGGTGAAACTGCAGACAAGACTAATGGGACGGAAATCTTTTGGCTCAGAAGCATCGGGCTTTTTAGGGATAAGGATTATTGTCGCCTCATTAAGCAAGTGCAATTTGTTGCAAGCAGCTAGCTCGAGTTGCTTAAAAGCGTCCATGATATCAGCTTTAATTATTTCCCAGCAATGACGCCATGACGGTAAAAACATCCAGTGTAGCCATCAGGCCCAGGAGCTTTAGAAGGGTGCAAGTCAAACACGGCTTCCTTAACTTCAGATTCAGTAAACGGGGCCTCCATCTCCTGCAGATCAAGCTGAGCAATCCCCATCGCACTGAAATTCAGTGCAGCTGTGCGAGGATGATCAGTGCCAAGCAGATTCAGGTAGAAGTCATGGAAGATCTCAAGTTTTGCATCTTGGTCAGCAACAGCCACACCGTTATGCATGACATGCGTGATATGATTTTTCCGACGCCTAGCAGATGCCTTTAGATGGAAGAAGGATGTGTTGGCATCACCCTCTTTGATCCACTGAATCCTAGATCTTTGCCTCCAAAATGATCTTTGTAACGCCGAGATTCCGAGCAGGTTCATCTTAAGGAAGCCTCTAAACTGCCGCTCTTCATCAGAGAGAGCTCTGATGTCCATGGCCTCATCAAGTCGTTGAATAAGGTCACTAGAAATCAGCGCCCTTAATTGCAGATTTCCCACAAGCATACCACTCCATTTAGCCAACCCTTTAGCAGTACGAGAGAACTTTATGCGAAGGCGCTCAAAAGCATCATAACAATATAACGGCGCACTCCAAGAAGCCGCAACTTGTTCTTGAAATCCCTCAACCTTGACCCAGCTATTTTCAAATCGGAAACGGCGACATGGTTTGAACCCAGCTTGAGAGGTGAACAACATTGGACAGTGACTGAAACATCCGAGGAAAGGGCCTATAGGATGCAACTAGGAAATGCCACATTCCAATCAGCATTGTGCAAGGCTCTATCTAGCTTGACCATGATCGCCTGGGCTTGTTCATTCGACCATGTAAATCTTCGACCATGCAAGTACAGTTCCTGGAGCTCGGCTGTGTTGATGAAGCGCCTAAAAGCAGCCATGGTACGCCTATTTAAGTTGCTCGAGCTTTTTTCAGCGGCAGATACAATTAAATTGAAGTCTCCCATGAGACAACATGGGGACGAGCTGAGAACCATGGGCTCCAAATCAGCAAGGAACTGAAATTTATCAGCTTGTAACTGAGGGCCATAGACTGAGATAACACGGAAATGCTGTCCCGAAGAGGAAGTCACACAGTCCAAGGCAATCCAGCTATCATTGAAGGTGGAGTTGATTACAGACAACACTTCAGGATTCCAGGCACAGATCAGGCCACCTCTAGTTCCATCAGCAGGTACAAACACAAATTCTGACAACAGATGCCCAAACGCCTCTTGTACTAACAGCAAACTGACGGCACTTAGCTTCGATTCAGACACACAAACAAGGGAGACAGCATTTGCTTGAACAACATCACGGATACGCATTCTGCGAGCCGGGTCATTTAGCCCCCGGACGTTCCAGACTAACACATTAAACAGACTCATGAGGAAACTAACTCGATAGGGTTCAGACTAATCATGGCGCACTAGGCAACCTTCTGCTTGCGCGCGCCCCTTCCACCAGCTCCCTTGGCCAAAGCTGAGAGCGCGCAAATCTGTGTCTGGCGGAGCGGCTTCACGAATGCCCCCTTGTACTTGGCGATTGCTGCTTCTTCATCGACCTCGATCTCGCCTGGTTCCGCGATGGCGAGGCCCCTCTTGCTCATGATGAGCTGCCTTGCAAGGCGCATCGAGAGGTTACCACCTACTGCTGTGATAGCATTCCTCCGGCTCCGGCGCGAGGCAGAAGCGACAGCTCTGGAGGCTTTGGGGGCGCGTGGAGTGCGGGCAGGGGCGGCGAGCAGAGCCGGAGTGACAGGCTCCGAGATGTGGTGCACGAACTCTGCGATGGCCGTAAAGGCCTCCACCAGCGGCCCCACGATAGCTCAGGCTCGACATGCACAGGTGTATGGGCCAGAGGTAGCCCATCTTGGGCCGTGGGTGAGCGTGACCAACCTTCTTCCTTATCAGCGGTAGCAGCCGTCATCAGGACCGTCTGGACGGTCAAAGTTGACCCGAGATCAATGACTGTTGCATCAGGCGACATGAGAGTCGCGACAGCGTGGTCCTCCACAGTCTCCTGTAAGAGCAAGAACAATAGAAAAGCCATCAACGGGCTATAAGAAAGTGTCATGTCATCTATAGTTAGCTTATAGTTAATATGTACAATAGTTAGCTATAGAAGTGTGCTACTTTTTATGTATATGGCCCACATATCACTCTCACAAAGTTCCTAGGAGCACGCGTTGCAGCTGGCTATTATCTTGTAGCCTGCTTCTCTTCTCTCTCCTCTTCTCTCTCATCCAACTTAGCAAAACTATATTATTTTAACTCTTATAGCCTGCTGACTGTACCTTATTGTACTTGCTCTAATGGGCAAACCAGCTGGTGCACAGCCGTCTCCTTCAGGGGGGCAACAGGAGGGTCAGCACCCCTGTTCGGAAGCAGCTCAGCGGCAGGAGGCTCCTGCTCCTCTCCCGAGGCACCCGTGAGCGGCACGTCCGTGAGCATTGGCAGGGTGCTGATGCCATTGCCAACGTCCGTCAACTGCCCGTTAGGGCAAAGAACAGAAGGCTTTGGACCCCAAGCAGCCTGACGAGGCGGCGGCGCTTGAGCGTCCGCGGCGGCCACACCTCCGGCATCAGCAAGATCGTGGCGGCGAGAGCCAGGATCGCCGAGACGACGAAACACGCTGCCAGAGGAACCGTTGTCAAAGGAGCCGACGTAGCCACCGGACGCATTGTGCCAAGCATCATCGGAGACACCCCGGCCCCAGGGGTGGCGCCAGCGGTCCGGGGCAGGCTCGTCATCATCGTTGCTGTCGGAGCGGGTGGGGCGGATACGCGTCGGCGGAAAGGGTGGAACGTAGGTGGTCATGTCGAGGTGGACGAGCACGGTCTTGCGCAGGAGCCTAGGGCGGCGCGGCAACCAGCCCTCCGTCAAGTCGTCTTGTCCTGGCGCGGAGATGAAACCCGTCAGTAGCTCCAGGCCATGGAGCTGGTTCACGTCCATCCACGGCTCATGAATGGAGAAGTCGACTTCGCGTGGCACCAGATCCGGGTGCTCCACCCAAGCATCTGCTACAAAGTATGACATATCACTTTTTTCATCAGATTCCTTGGCCACGCAGAAGATATGGCAGGATGGCAGCATCGCCTTGACAGTGCTCGTTGACCAAGCTTGCTCCGGCAAGCCCTCGATGAAGAGGCGGACGCTGAACCTTGGTCGGAACACCTCGGTAAGGCAGAGAATGGTGAAACGGCGTATGACGAGCGGCACACCACGGAAGTGAAAAAGCGGCTGCACCGCCACCAAGTCACACCACCGCTTATCGGAGAAGCGGACGAAGAAGGCGTCGGGGTGCTTGAGGGACACCTGGAACAAGCTCGGGGAAGTCCGTGTGGAGCCCCTCGACGATGTTTCCCGGAACCAGTGGGGTGCGGACTCCAGCCACGAGGACGACGATCGCGATCTCCCTCAGGCGCGTCTCCTCCTCCACCATCTCAGGAGTCAAGTCGAGCACACACGCCCCACGCGCAACACGGCGCAAAGCACTGCCCGGCGCATCAGGTGGCGCAAGCGGAAGGGCGGCCGTGGGGAAGGTGGGAGGCATGGATGCCGAAGGCAGTGGGAAGGCGAGAGCCGGCAAGGGACAGGCAGGATGAGGCGGTGGAGGTGGAAGGGTGGTGGGTGGCACGACAGCAGCGGCTGGCGGTGGCGTGGTAGGGGCAGAGGAGACGGCGGGGAACGTGAGGCGGCCTCTGAAGGGCTGGTCTGGTGTGTGTGTGTATGGTGGAGGAGCACCGGAATCAAGGCAGGACAGCGGGGTGCGAGGAAGATGCCGGCGACCACAACGACGGGCGCTATGCCCAAAGAACAAGCAATGGAGGCATCGCGTTGGGTTGGGGCAGAGGGCGACGCGGTGGTCAAGCTGGTATATTGGGCCATTCGGGGCCTGGTTGCCGACTTTGCTGCGGACAACAGAGCGATCCACGGCTGCTGCTCCACGAGGAAGGGCTTGCCCGCAGCGAGTGAATTACATAAAACTACCACAATTGCGGCAGCTGTAACGCGTCAGTACCATTCTTGGATTTTTTTGCTAAAAACTACAACTTCTGTGGTAACACGTAACAGATCGCGCAAACTGTCGGGTGAGAGCTGTTTAAGCCTTCTGGGCCCACTGTCAGGACCAACGGACGTCTTCTCGCCGTTAGGTCGTGGATGGTTATGATCGAGCCCGTCGGTTCCGACCGCACCAGTCCACCATTTCCCGCTCGAGCAGTTTCGTTTCCCGCTGAGATGGAGGAGCCGACGAACCCCGGCGGCGGCGGCGGCCACGGCGGCGGAGAGCAGGGCTGGTGGAGTGGAGTCTCCAGTGGCGGCGAAGGACAGGGCGGCGGAGGCCACGGAGTGGACGCTGGAAGCGGCGTAGACGACCTGGAGGAGCTGTGGCCGTCGCGGGCGTCGAATTCGGCGGCGATGCTCGCTCAGATTTGGGTGGACAACCCTGAATCGAGCGAGCGATTCAGTTACGGCCTCAGAGGAATAGAGTATGTACCTTTTTCTTGTCTCTGATTTGGGAATTCGTTGGTGTTTTGGCCACATTGGGGATTTTAGGGTTAGGGTTTACTGATTTGGGGATTTACTGTACTGCTGTAGCTTGGATCCAGAAGTGTGGGAAGTCAGAATTCACTTAGATGGGATGGATAACCTAGAGAGAAGAATTGCACGTGATGACATAACTGTTATGAATTTGTATGCAATGGTAGAGGCACAGGGATTTGGTTTTAGTGATAGTATGTACTGCAGACAGGGCGATGACATGGTACTTATTCAGAGCAATGAGCAGATATATCAATTGCTTGAGTATTTTGAGGATACCCAAGTGCTTACCTTGTCAGTGAAGAGAGGGAGGAAGAACAAAGCTGTTGTGTCTGATGCTGTGGATGCAAAAGCAGATGAAGGCATTGCAGGATCTCAGTCTGCTTCATGCATTATCCAATATGCAGACCCTGTTGTCTATGATCTTACTCCTCCACCTGTTTATGCTATTGATGGTGAAGGCACTGTATTTGCAAGTCAGGGTTCTTATTTTGCTACTCAAGAGAGCAGAAATGATGAAGCACATGAAATTCCTGATCTCAATGAAGCAACCAATGTTGACCTGGACTTTGACATGGGTGTTGCTGATTTCAACATGATGGAGGAAATGAGGAGGAAGGAACAAGCTGAGGTAGCTGAAAGGATTGAGGAGATGAGGCAGCAGAGAATGGATCCTTTGCTGCATTGTGAAGGAGATACTGACATTGAAGATCTGTTTGTTACTGAAGAAGTTGATGCTGTCCCTCTTGATTCAGTTCCTCCTATAATTGCACCTGAGCCTGTAGCCATAGTTGAACCTGAGAAGAAGAGGAAGAGGAAGGGACCAACTGTTAGATCCCATTCATCTGTTCAAATTGATGATGTTCTTGACTGGAAGCCAGAAGAAGTTGAAGACATGGATGCTGGTTTTGTTGATGATATGGATGATGACCAATTTGAACCACTCACTATGGTTCCACCCAAAGGAGGAAGAAAGAGTAGAGCAAAGAAGAGGCCTCCAAGGAAATGGTATGATGAAAGGAGGCTGCAGCCACATGAGCAGCTATGTCTGAAGATGTGTTTCAGAGATGTGCATCAATTCAGAGAGGCATTGATTAACCTGCACATTTCACAGAGTAGAAATTATGTGTATCACAGAAATTCTAATGTGAGAATTAGTGTGCAGTGCATACAAGAGAATTGCCCTTTCTACATTGTTGCTTCAGAGATAAAAGGTGAGAAAACATTTGTCATAAGGAAGATGCAGCTAACCCATACTTGTGACACAACAACTGACACAACAAGAGTGAGTTCAAGATGGTTGGCTAGGAACTATGAAGCTGCATTTAGGTCAGATCCAAATGCTAGCATTCAGACACTGATAGATAGTGCTAGGCAACAGCATGGTGTTGAAATCCCCAGAATGATGGCCTACAGGGCAAAAAACTTGGCTCTTGATGCAGTGTTAGGTGATCATAGACAACAGTATGTCAGGCTTAGGGATTTTGCACAAACTGTCATTGACACTAACCCAGGAAGTAGGGTGATTGTGACAACTGTGACTCCACCACCCTCTGAAGAGAATCCTCATCCTGGGCCCTCTTTCCATGGTTTATTTTTCTGCATCAATGGAGCCAGAGAAGGTTTCCTTAAGGGCCGCAGGCCATTTATAGGTGAGCCAGAGAAGGTTACTTGATATGCTTGTTTTTCTGCATGGTTGGCTTGATGTTTCTTGTCTAACTTAAACTAATGTGCAGGGTTGGATGGATGTTTCATTAAGCTATGCACTGGGGCTCAAATATTAGCTGCTACTGGCAGAGATGGCAACAACAATATGTATCCAATTGCATTTGCTGTTGTTCCCAAAGAAGACACAGCTAATTGGTGCTGGTTCTTGACTCAACTAAAGTATGCTCTAGGTGGGGAAGAAGGGCAGTTTGGCAAGTACACCATAATGTCTGACAGGCAGAAGGTTAGTACTTCTCACTTTACATATGGTAGACAATCTAGTTGTACCCTTTGCTAGATAACCTAGCTGTACCCTTTGGTAGATAACCTAGCTGTACCCTTCTCACTTTACTTTAGCTAAGGTAGTTGTCGTCGACAAGTCGTCATCGACTACTCTAGACTTAAGCTAAGGTAGTTGTCGTCGACAAGTCGTCATCGACTACTTTATACTTAAGCTAATGTAGTTGTCGTCGACAAGTCGTCATCGACTACTTTAGACTTAAGCTAATGTAGTTGTCGTCGACAAGTCGTCATCGACTACTTTAGACTTAAGCTAATGTAGTTGTCGTCGACAAGTCGTCATCGACTACTTTAGACTTAACCTAAGGTACATAACCTAAACTAGTTGTTGTCGACTAGTTGTCGTCGACAAGTTGTCATTGACTAGTTAATTAGTGCTAGTCGATGACGACTTGTCGACGTCAAATAGTCTATTACATCTTGTATATGCCATCATTTGATTACTCTGCCATATTTCTACTGAGTAGTTCTTAATTGGCTTCACTTATTTTCTTGACATAGGGCCTGCTTAAAGCAGTCAGTACAGTATTTCCTAGTTGCCCTCAAAGATATTGCCTTCGACACATATATGCAAACTTTCAAGCAGCAGGATTTCGTGGTGAGGATCTAAAGAAATGTATGGATGCAGCTAGTTATGCTTTTCATAAGGATGAGTTTGATATTGCCATGGACAACCTGAAGGCAGAGAGTGAGGATGCATGGAAGTGGCTTAGTGCAATTCCAGTGCACACATGGGCTAGACATGCATTTGACACAAATTGCAAAACTGACCTTGTGGTCAACAATCTGAGTGAGGTGTTCAACAAGTACATCTTGGATGTGAGGAAGAAGCCAATTAGAACAATGATTGAGGGGATTAAAAATAAGATGATGACAAGGAACCATGAGAAGAGGGTAGGTGGTACAACTGCAAGGTGGGACATCACTCCCCACTTCAGTGAATTGCTTGAGATGGCTAAGAAGTTCTCAAGGTTTTGCACACCAAGGGTTGCAGATATTGGGCTCTGGCAGGTGACTAATTCTAAGGGCACTGCAACACATGTGGTCAACTTTGAAGCAAGATCTTGTGGTTGCAGAAGATGGGATGTCACTGGGCTTCCTTGCAACCATGCCTGTAGTGCAATAATTAAAGCTAAGCTTAGGCCAGAGGACTTTGTGAACCCTTTCTTCAAGAAAGCAATGTACCTTGAAGCTTTCAAACCTGTCATCTACCCAGTGCCTGGACAACATGACTGGACCAAGACAGATACTCCTGACATTGTTCCACCTGAGTTCACCATCCATAGAGGTAGGAAAGCAGAGAAGAGGAGAAAGGGCAAGTATGAAGTGCCAAAACCAAAAGATACATCAAGAATGGGCACAATTACTTGTTCCAACTGCAAGCTGCAGGGTCACAAGTACACAAGCTGTCTCCAATAGTTGAGGCCAGACTTGCTTATGAGGAAGAACAAGCATGTGGTTAGTACTATGAACAATTTGTTGATTTGAGCTGGTACTAATTTTTTTCTTGTGCATTCCTATGACATATTTGTTCTTGTCTGCAGCAACCAAGTGAAGGTGCACCTGCTCCAACAGCTCCTGCTCCAAGAGCACCTGCTCCAACATCTCCTGCTCCAAGAGCACCTGCTCCAACATCTCCTGCTCCAAGAGCACCTGCTCCAACAGCTCCTGCTCCAAGAGCACCTGCTCCAACAGCTCCTGCTCCAAGAGCTCCTGATCCAAGAGTTGCTACTACAAGAGCTCCTGATCCAAGAGTTGCTGCTACAAGACCTGCTGCTTATCAACCAAGTACTGCAAGCTCCACCTTTGTGCCAAGGAGCCATTTCATTCCACCAAGAGCTGCTGCACCAGATGGACAAGGACCTGGGCCAGCTTACAAAAGAACAAGAACCTGGGGATAATTCAACTGTGGGTATGCTCCAGATGGTGAAGAAGGTGGTTCTAACAGTTGATCTGTTGTAGTAGATGATCCAGTGGTTCTAACAATGTGATGTAATCCAGGAATTATTGGTGCTTTTGGTGACTTGCCTGTTGCACTACTAGTTGGACTAATCCACTAGTTTATGTGCTGTCACTTTTGCTTGTGAATGATGAACAAATGCAGTACTAGCTGCTGAATCAACAAGCTGGTCTTTTGGTGAATTTGCTGGTGCTTTTTCTGTTAATATATGTGTTGGTTCTGTCAGTCAATACTTACCTGAATTTGCTAGTGCTTTTTCTGTTAATATATGTGTTGCTCTTCTGCTAAAACTTGGTGTGACCATAAACTGGCGGCGCCGCCGTGATGATGCTGCCGCCGGTGACCATAAAATGGCGGCGCCGCCGTGCTGACAACAAACATCATTTTCTGTTATACACACAAACAGAACACTTGCTGTTACACACACACACAACAGACATCATAATTTGCTGTTACACACACACAGCACACATCAATGATTCAACAACACAATTCACTTAGCAATTCACTGGTTCAACAACTAATGATTCCACAACATTAACTGGTTCAACAAGTTTAACTGGTTCAACAACACAAAGACATAGACTGATCCAACACAAACAGATCACCAACACATCCCACAGTTCAACAGGATAGATCAAACTACTTAATTATTACAAGGCCAACATTCATTCAGCACACATCTCAGCTATTTTCTTCAACTTGTCCTTGTGGTCATGGTGGGCCTTGAGAAGATCTGCCACATAGTACTCCAGCTGTCTCTTTTCTTCCTTTAAACTGGCAACCATTCCCTCTGCCTCTAGCCTCTTTGCAACCTCAACCTCCACCTTCTTCTTCTGTTCCATCAAAGTGGCAACATCTTCTTCTGCCTTCAGCCTCCTTGCCATCTCAAACTCCAGCTTCTTTTTTTCTTCCTTCAAACTAGCCACCTGGAGCTCTGCCTCCTGCCTCTTTGCAACCTCAAGCTCATGGCTGGTTGCCTCTGCAACATACTCCAGAGTGTCACCTAACTGCTTGTGTAGCTCCAAGTTCTTCTTCTCTAAATCCCTTTTCTGTAGGACTAGCTGGTAATTCTTAGTAGCATACTCCACATTCCCATGGATTCTTGAGTCCCTCTCCTCCTCATACATAGTCCAAATTTTGACCAGAGATTTCTTCAGTGTACATGGCCACTCATGAACAACCCAGTGAACTGTATCACACGTGACCTCCTCCTAGATAACACAACACATGAATATTAATGCAATGCACTTGCTCAATTCTACTAATCAGAAAAAGGATGAATTCTACTAGGCAGTACAGAAATAATATATGCACTTCAGAAATAATATATGCACTACTAATTTTAATGCAATGCACTAGGCAGTACACAAATAATATATGCAGTAAACAAATTATACAACAAAGCTTTCTAGGCAGAGATGAATTGTAATTGCACTAGGGATATTTAAATATAGGCAGCTATAAATTGTTTATGTAGGGATTAATTATATATGAATGCTCTATACCTAAATTGATTTATATATAGACAGACATTATTTATATATGCAGTAGGGAACATATAATATCACAAGCAATGTCAAACTAAATTGCTAGTTATCAAAATACAATAAACTTGGAAAATAACCTACCTTACATCCACATCCAAGGAATCTCCTACCAGTGTTTGCCCCTTCAAAGCAAACATACCTATACATAGGCATGTCATGCTTGCATCTCATATCACAATCCTCATACCCAGTGAACTCAGGAAATAAAATGCTCTCTGGCATCTAAAGCATGGCAAACGAAGCAAAAATTAAACCTCCAGAGAGACGAATCAGAGCTGAATCGGAGCTTCAATCGGAAAATTTCCCAAATCGTGGCAAACCCTAACCCTAACCATACATACCGGTGGACGGGGGCTAATGTCGTGCCCGTGGTCGAACTCCGAGAGGAGGCTGTCGTCGGTGCTTTCTCCGTCGCTCCACGAAGGCATTGCCACGGCAGGGACACGGCGGCGCTGCGCCGCGGCGGCGGAGGAGAGAGGCACAGAGGAGGAAGATGGTGGCTCGACGGTGCGAATGCTGTGGTGCGGTCCGACCCGACCAAGCCGTCTTAACCACCTCCGTTCCACGACCTAACGAGAACAAACGTCCGTTGGTCCTGACAGTGGGCCCAGAAGGCTTAAACAGCTCTCACCCGACAGTTTGCGCGATCTGTTACGTGTTACCACAGAAGTTGTAGTTTTTAGCAAAAAAATCCAAGAATGGTACTGACGCATTACAACTGCCGCAATTGTGGTAGTTCTGTGTAATTCACTCGCCCGCAGCTCAATCTTCCTCTGTGGGCTACAGCATCCGACGACCCCGCACTGGCCATCCAAGCGTTGTTTCTCTACTTCTCATGAGCCGCAGGGAGCCCTTTATTTTCAAAACATCGAAAATCAGATTTGAGAATTTCAAAATAATCTATTATTTTCCTTTTTAGACATATCGAGTGAAGATGATTTCAATGAAGGCGCAAAATCTGTCAAAAATGTGTACATTGTACTTCGGACTACATGAAAAACACACAAAAATGTTTCTAAGTAGAGACATTAAAATTATCACTTTTAGTCTTCACATTTTTTTATAAAAGAAATATATTAATATCCATAGATACCAGTTACACCCAGCCTCTGCAACAACGCAATACCCTAATGGAAGTACGGATGCGCACAGCCAAAAAAGGAAAGAAAAAAAACTAAGAAAAAAGTCCCGCTATGGAACTCCAGTCCTAGCAACAACAACACAACCACCACCAAGACATCACCTGAAATACAGGCTCTCCACCAGCGATGCCTCCAACAAGGAAACGGTGCACAAGCGCCATCGTCGCCCGATCAAAAGATCTTAGGTTTTCACCCTGGAGATATTCCTCGCTCTCAAAACAATGTCTTCAACAAAACCATTGTCAGGCACAACCAATTAAGGCCAGACATTAAATTTTCACCCGGAAAGGTAGGACTCTGAACTTCACATGTGTTGTTGTCCCCACTTGCATACTGTTGTTACAAGGCCCAGAAAACCAAGCAAATCCCTCAACAACACCACAACTCGATCCTCCCACTGCTAGTCCTCTAATTCGGCCTTCAAGAAGTTCTCCCTCTCTGATAAGTCATGGACCAGAATGTCTTCTGCTGGCAACACATGATAGAGCTTCGCGTCGCTCCCAACATGTGTAGGTCATAATTGAAAATAAAATTTGATTAAATTTTATAAACACGTTTGTACTGGACATCCATATTTATATGTATATCTTGCTAGTTTGTAGATTTTGTGCTTATCAAGTTAAATGTTATTTTTATTTCGCACTTGCTCAAGCCACCAACATAAGAAGTTTCAAACGCCTATTCACCCCTCTAGGCGGCATCCTTGATCTTTGGTCAAAGAAAACATAAAATGAAGACGTCTTATTTATTGGAATGGAGGGAGTATGCAGCGATTTTTTGCGAGATGGACGAAACCCATGGCCTACCAATAAATTCGGTTTATTTGATGTACGAACGGTTTTTAAACGTACCATCATCACCTCTAGCAATTCAATAGAAAAGGTGAAGTCTCTGGTGAAGTATATATTTTTGTTTTGAGAGGGTGTAGGGTTGAACTTCTAGACTACAACTTTCTTGTACCCCATCTAAAAAAAACTTGTACCCAACGAAAAGTAGCTACTGTTTTACAAGTCTGGCGCAAAGGCATGGAACACTGTCAGGGACACCTTGTGGTGGTTCTGTTTTAGTTGCACTTAAATGGACAGTCCACCATCAACCGGGAGCACCTGTACCAGCAGATTAAACAAGGTAAGTATTCAGTAAGTACACACACCCAAAATCATTTCGACTCATGTAAAAAAAAGAACATTTCGACTTGCCTGCCCGGTCATGTAGCTTGCAGCCGGATGAACGGCCATGAACTCTACCAGACCAGCGATCTCTTCTGGCTTGCCGAACCGTCCTGGAAATAATCCATCAGCAGCAGCACTAGAACCAAATCAAAATTCAGTGCAAATTATTCAGACGGTTGCAGTGTGTGCTAGACCAGTGACCTAATGGTATTGTCTCGAGTGCCTTTCTTTCGATGTCGTCGCCTAGTTTTGCTGTCATATCGGACGCGACCCAGCCCGGCGCAACCGCATTCACCTGCAAAACAAAGCGGGCAAAGCATGTAGCCAGCAGCAGGCTATGTTATTATTCTTGCTCTTAAGATGTAGTTTGTTTTTGGTTGGCTTGCAATGACATGACATGACATGGCTGCTACTTGCATTTATGTTTCTGCTACCGTATTCCCTGGCCATGGCCTTTGTCAATCCGATCACGCCGGCCTTGGCAGCGCAGTAGTTGGCCTGCCCAATGTTGCCGATGATCCCGGCAACCGACGCGATGTTGATGATCCTTCCCTGTGGCAAATCAATCAGTCAAAAACTGCTCCAAGCTTTGATCATACAAGACGGTTAACAAAAAAAAAAAAAAAGGTCTCTCTCTACCTTTTTCCTCTTCGTCATGACTGCCGCCGCGGCCTGGAACGTGATAACGGGAACATGAGCATATATGGTGCCGGTTGATTACTGACGCCAAGGGAAAAAAAATCTCACCTGGGCACAGAGGTACACGCCGGTGAGGTTCACGTCGACCACTTCCTGCCATTGCGCCCGCTTCATCCGCATCAGCAACGCATCTCGTGTGATTCCTACTCAACAACAAACAACGCCCGTCTCATCAAAATCTACTGTCAAGGTGATGATATAGGTGCCAAATGGCTTAGGTACTTAGTTCTGAGAGATTAAAATCAGCAGAACCTGCATTGTTCACCAGCACGTCCAGAGTGCCCCAAGTATCGATTGCCTGTATCAACATCCCACGCTGATCATATGTGCACCCAGAGAACAGCATATTCCACTCAACAAATTGTTTGCGATTCTTTGGCTTAGAGCAAAACCAAAACTCACCGCTCTCATCATGGATTCGACATCGGCTTCCATGGACACGTCGGCGGAGAAAGAGATGGCTGTCCCACCGTACTCCTCAATCTGAACGGAGCACGATATGAATGTGTTTTGCACAAGGGAAACAAGCATGGCAAGAAAATGGATCGACATGTGAGGCACCGTGTCAGGTAGAAGGAGCGATTCTAGTACTCACCTCTCTGCACACTTCTTCAGCTTCCATACCAGACTTGGTATAGTTCACAACTACCTTTTGCATAAACAAAATACCAAGTTTATATTAGCTCCAATCCTCCCATGAGTACACAACAGATCGACTACCATATATACATTTTTTACTTGTTTCATACTTTCATTCGGAGGTTGATAACCTAGTTTCTTTACTACTGCTGATCCCAACATACAAGCACTATACTTACCTTGCACCCTGCCTTGCCAAGAGCCACAGCTATGGCTCTCCCGATCCCTCTCGATGCTCCGGTAACCACTGCAACCGGGGCTTCATGCTGTGCCCAGCCATCCATGCTCACTCCAGTCGTAGCTCTAACCTGGCCATCTCTTCTGGCTACAGTAAGTTATTTCTATCCGTCAGAAACATCACCTCATAAGAAGGCATGTGACAGATGGTCCAACACAAGAGGTGGTTTGATCGATTGCCTGATGAAACGAGACTGCCCGGCCGATGACGCTGCTGGAATCTGCAGCTTTGGTGTCGTGGTGCTGGTGCCTGAGACACGAGGCCGGCGGAGCATGGCACGGTGGACGCCATGGAAGAGGTGTTGGCTAGCTCCGCCTCCGTTAGCTGCCGATCATGTAGAAATGGTATCTTCAATATCCTATACTACTCTGTTAAGCGCATATAGTGGCAACGGAAAGAGGGCTAGCTCCATGTTAAAATGGAGGTTTTCTTTGCATGATCGCTGAAACAGTTCCATGTTAGCTGTGCCAAGGCCACACCAACTGTTAATAGCTGCACTTGCTTCAAGATTTGCATGTTCCTGCTGAAAAAAAATTGCACTATTTTTGCTACCTCAGTACCTCTGGAAGTCTGAATAAATAGTACTCCACATGTTTCATTCTATAGTGTCTATAGTTTTTTGGCACGGAAATTAGCCAAGAGTATTTTTTACACAAGACCCCCTGGCTGAACGATTTGAGATCAACGTAAAATTTGGGAAATCCATATCTTCCTAACTTACCATAACAAATCCCACAAATCTCTCTTGTTGATTCTCCATATATGTGCAGCCAAGTTCAATTAAGGAAAGTAAAACATTGCTTCCTAATTTTAAGGAATCGTTGGACCATGCATTAGGAATCTTAATTAATTGTTTTCAATTTTGTATGGATTTTTTCTCACGCATGTTATGTGGGAGCTGAACGGGGGAGGGGGTAATTGAAAAAAAACCAAGCTACAACCTTATATTCTGAAACAAATGCCAAAAATCTATAGGCACTATAGAAAGAAACGGAGGGAGTATCCTACTCTAGTCAGCACTCTCAAAAGAACTTGCAATTAGAATATATAGTTATTAAGCACGGCTGGACCGTTGAAATATGAGTTGTTTTGTTTGGAGTTTGTGCACAGGCTGGGGAAACCCATTTGAAAAAATTTGGAGTTTTTGCATGTTCCCAAGATGGACCAAACAACCTTAATCCTGCACCATTATTCAGACCACCTGGTAGAGTAATTAAATAATGTGACTTGCCTAACATGTTTCATAAAAAAATACTCATGGGCAGTCTAGCAACCTAGTATATTTCATCAAATAAATATGCATATGAGACGGCTTGTATCATATTTTTTCGATAAAGGGAATATATTAATATCAAGAAGATACCAATTACACCCAGCCTCTGCAACAACGCACCACCCTAATGGCACTACGGATGCACACAGCCAAAAAAGGAAAAGAAAACTAAGAAACAAAAGTCCCGCTACAGTATCTCGTGCCTAACAACAGCAGTACATCCACCACCAAGACAACACCTGAATTACAGACTCTCCAAAAAACGACGCCTCCAAGAAGGGAACAGTGCTCAAACACCATCGTCGTCCGATCAAAGATCTTAGGTTTCACCCTGAAGATAGTCTCCGCTCTCAAAACAATGCCTCCATGTAATATCCCAGGAAATGGGGTTACAAAAATAGAGGAAATAGATGTGTGCATTGCATTCATGCATAGAAAATCCGGGGAATTTTCGCGCTTTAAAGTAAAACAGTCACAGTAACTGAAGTTTCACTTGACCTTGGTGGAATTGAAGTAGCTCATCAAGTCAAGCGCTATAAACCTCAATGTGACTTTGTTAAAACCTTGTATTGGGTAGAGATGATTTGATCTAAGGTGTTAGATCAAATGGAACTAATAATCAACACAACAACACTTTATTCAGTGATCAATTGCTTGATCTTACAAAAGATTATAATAAGGTATTCTTTGCTATATCATATGAACAACTATTCAAATATAAATCAAGTAGTAATAAAATGGAGAAACCATTATTGATTTATCTTTTCCATATCTTAAACTAATCCTTGATCCTACCATGAACCTCATGGTATTGATTCCACTTAAATCTTTGAAACATGACAAGGAGATCAACCTTAGGAATATATATTCTTCTCTATTACATATTATTATACATCAAACCTAGAGAGGTGAGAGTTCTATGTTATTTAGTAGAGAAGCAATGACAAACTTTGAGCTAAACCTTGGATATATCCATGAATTCAAATAATCATCTTTAAGAGAAACCCAGGGTATTATTCAAGACAATCCCTAGAGAGAGATAACCATTTATATTAAACATAGATATTGATGATCACATCAATCTCTATGGAGCCTAACCTTAGGTTAGTATTAAAGACCTTCCCAAATGAGAGAGACCAATCATACTAATCCTAGCTTTATCTACTTAAGAATAAAGGACAACAATTGAACTAGGGTATTAGGAGTATACCATACCCTAGAATAAACCATTCCTACATAAGGGAGCTCAAGCTATTGTGTTACACTCAAGATAGTTGAGACAACACTTAAATTTAAGGGAGAGAACTATCCATATGCCCTGATGATTAAATCATCATTCCTTGAGTAGAACTATAAGTTATTATCTCAGGCATTCTCCTGGGATATAAATTATTGAGGTAACCATATCCATTCATGATAATATAAGAAAGAAACTATATCTAATTGATCAAGACAATACTTAATCTTGGGAGTGAGAAACCTAATCCTTGAGAGATAACTTAGGAAGCCCAACCTTGATCATTATAAATTGTGTAGTGATCATAAACCCTAAGAACTTGAAGTAGAGGATATAAGCACATAAGAAAAGCTTAGAGTTAAAGCCTATAATTTATATGGTGAGAAACCATTAATCATTATAACCAAAGTTAACTATAAAAAAAATAGCTACTTTAGTTACTTTAACAATAGATTAAGGATATAATAGCAATCTATTGGTATAAGATAAAACCAATTCTCAAGCCCTTAGTAATTAAAGAAGAACAGAAACTATTAAGCAACTAACCATATTACCTTGGTTAGGGGAGATTAAAACCTAGCAAATGCAATATGGTGTCATCTCAACTCTACAAACTAGAAGTATATCTCAACCCTAGTTTATGCATCACTATGGTGATCATAATATAAACCTATGCCATAATTGAGATTCAAACCAATTGCCATTAGGTAAATATCATTAGAATCCTAGTATGGCACATTAATAAAATCTTAAGCTACAATTATTAAACCTGGGAAAACTCTGGTGATACATCTTATAATTAAAACCATAAGTGTGATTATCAACCACTTATCTATATAATTAAGACCAACCCATAATGAGAGTAGCATCTACTTTAGGTATTTCAAGGTGTTATTAAAATAGGGTACTAGTATTAACCTTGAAATAGGGTTATAATCAAACCTACAAGACCTTAATAAATAAGTATTCACATAAAATCATATGCAAGTCACCAAATTCCCAAATATGAGATCAAGTCCTTAGAAATAATTTTGCACATGAAATCATGCCATTAAATCACTTCTTAATAGAAATCCATAAGTAAATATTACTTTGAAATTGTTTCTTACAAAGTAATACCAAACAAAACTCTATATATCACTAAGTAAGAAAATTATCATTGTAAAACAATTTGAATATTTACAAAGATAATGTTCAAATTCATGTCCATATAGGTATTTAAATTCAAGTTCCAATAATAATAACTAAACCAATGATATAATACCCATATTAACATTCTAATACACCACTAAAGTATCTGCAGTACCTTGTACTAATCTTTGTATGATTCAAATAAGCAAGACCTGCAAGATAGAAAGGAATTCAAATTTGAATTCAAAACAGAATTATAAAACAGAAAAAGAAAACAGATAAAGAAAACAGATAAAAGAAAAAGAGAGAAAGGAGCCTTACCTGGCCATTGAGCAGCCCAGCAGCAGCTCGTCCACGCCGTCCGAACCAACCCAGGAGCAGCCCACGAAGACGGCCCAGCCCAGCTCATGTACCGTTTCGCCTGGATAAGATCGAAGCCGAAGTCATCGTCTTCGTCTTCTCCATCGACGTCGCGCGGGAGGACGCCAGCGCGATGAGAAGAGCCACGTCCCGACCGCCGTTGCTGACCACTCTCTCTCAACGACGACCGCCGGACATCGTATAAATACGAGGAGGAAACCCTGAGCTTCTCTCTTCTTCTTTTCGTCGCCATGACCGAAACCCTAGCCGCCAGCAACCCTAGGAATCCACCGTTCCCGACCACCCCGGAGCCCGCCGTTGAGCTCAGGAGGAGCGCCTCGACGTACTCGTTCATCTGGTGCAGCCACACATCAAGAGGAGCTCGGAGGAGGAGTAATTTAGCCGTTCCCTTTCACGGTACTGAGGGAGAAATGGCGACCGCCGTGTCGTCTCCATCCTCAATCGACCCCAGCAATAGTCCGGGAAGCATCCAGGTGATCTTCCGCTTCTCTAGAGCCCCCTATTGCATCTTATTTTGCATCATAGCGTCGCCGCACCGTGAGACCATATCCGCCGCCACAGCACCTCGTCGCCGGGCACGCTCCGGTGACCAAACCGGGGCGGCGCCGCCACCACACGGTCCGTCTCATCCCCCTGGTTCCCACGAGCACGCGCACGCCCCCGCGGAAACCCAGAATCGCCGGCGTCGTCCCCCACTGGCCGCCGGTGCTGCACATGGTTGCCACATCGGCACCACGTGGCAGCCATCGTGGCAGCTGACCTGGCAGCAGCCCCACCAGTCATAGACTGTGGGTATGTTCTAGCCGGGTACGTTTAGCATTTCTTTTGCTTTAATTCAAATCCATTAATATCTGCAACTTTAAATGAATTTAGAAAATTCATTATAACTCAGAAAAATATAAATAAGATATCAAAAATCTTAGAAAAGTAAACTCTATTCAATAAAAATATAATATGATTTTTTAAAAAATAAAATTTAATTGTTTAATACTTATTAATTAAGACTTTTCTTTTAATTCTAAATTCAACTAAAATTCAATAATTAGTAAAACCTTCCAAATTAAATAAAAACTATTAAGTAAATAAAGAAAACATTAAAACTAATTTTCTTTATTTGATTATTTTGTTAAATCCTTAATAGAAGGATTTAAACCCTGATTAATAAGTACCTTAATTATTATTTCTTTAAAAATAATAAAATGCCATAGTCCAATATTATTTTTAATTCAAAGTTAATAACAACCTCAACTCCATAATCAAATGATTACCTTAAGAGTTGCATCATAATTAGGAAACCCTAATTACATGTTGAATAAAGATTACAACCTCACTATTTCATGTGAAACCCTAAAACCCTAATGCCATTAGGAACCCTAGCTCCATTAATTCATGGGAACCCTAAATTGTTTATAAATCTAAACCCTGGGTCAAACAAGTTATCATGTTACTTCATTATCATTCATAACTCCATAATTAGCAATTTAATGCATACCTAAGACCACATAAAATATAGGAACCCTATCACTAATAATTTAACATCCTTTATATGCATACTCATCAAACCATGGAGATCAAATAGGATCAACCAAGAGTAAACTCTAGCTCCTACTACCAAAACCATCAACCTTAATTATCCATGCTTAGAATCACACCATTGTGATGGACTCCAGTAACAACTATGCCAAATATTGTGCATTACCTAACTATATTCCACTAAACTCTACTAGTGTTGGATAATTATAAACCATCCTATTTAGGAGCCAATTATTCCTTACTTAATAGAACCAACAGTAAAACCTAAACCACCTCAACCCTAATTGGTATAATTCTTACAATTTAAGAAGTATGTTCTTCAAAAGATATTCTTTTGAAGTAAACAGAGAATCATCACCAACCCTGCCTAATAGGACCTATAGACAATAGCCAGCTATCACCAGTAAGGTATAACTAACCTTGATAGCACCCATGTGTAATTAATTGCTTAAGATGCTTAGGCTTAGCTCAACCCTTACAACTTCTAGCTTATGATAAAACCAACATGGTTGGGATCCATCTAATCCTTATTCCAGAAGCTACTTGGAACCATAGTCAACTATAGAACCCCACCAATCTAATTATCATACTTGTTCTTTATTAAAGAACATGTTCTTCAAAAGTTATTCTTCTGAAGTATAATAACAAGTAATCATCAACCATACACTATAGGACTTAAAATTGACAACTGCTCTTTACTTATTATACAACTACTATTCCTTGATGTGTATGATTGTTACTATGCATTTTACCACTTGCTTACGATTCTAAAACAACACAAACCTGAATAAGAACCTTGTTTGTGAATCACTCTAAAAGTGCAACACACCCTGAACTAATCATTACCACTCACTATTCCTAAATCATCGGGGTTAGAACACGCTTAGAGCGATTGCATCTCATACTTATGCATTATTGCATCCTTGCCAATCTTTTAAACATCGTCCTTACCGGACGATGATGCTATTTCAGAAGTTGGGGTTATTACGTATCGAAGACCTTGTCTGCATAATCTTGCAGTCAAGAAAGGCAAGTTCATCGCTTGCTCATGTCATTTGATTATTTTTATCAAATTACTTGCAAAGTACTATGCTTATCACTCTTGCATGAAAATCAAAAGAACTATTTTCATAACTATGAATATGACTATGTGGTTGGCAATGGAACCATGGTTTGTGTTGATATGGTGGAGGTTCCATTGCAAGGGTTTATATCCATCTAGGATTAAACAACAAATATCGTCCAGTGATTCTTGTGCCGTAATACCCGTGTTAACCATAAGATCTGGAGTGGGGCGGACTAGTCAATTGTATTTCCACCTCTCGTACATCAACGGATGCGCTTACCGTAGCAGTTGCGTCTGGCAGAACAACTTGAGGGTGGGGATCCCCTTCTAATTCCCCACGGTAATGCAGTGCATACCGTAGCAATTGTGTCTTGCAGAGCAACTTGAGGGTGGGGATCCCCCTCTAATTCCTCACGGTAATGCGGTCTAGGATGGGTTGCATCTACCGGCGAAGGAGTTTGGTTCGATCCCAGACTGTTGTCGTGGTCGGGGGCCATCCTTAATTGGTATAAGAGCACCGGCGAGGACCCAGGGTCGGGGAATGCAACAAAGGGTGGGTGTGCGAGGTAGCGGAGGAATATAATTGGCTATGACCTTATACCGGGCCTCGCACCAAAGGAAGTGTGGACGGGTCATTCCCGGTTGGCACCAAGGTTAAGATCTCTTATGGGTAAAGCAACACACCTCTGCAGAGTGTAATGAATCGTGACCTGTCACTCCCTGTTCCGGGTTTTGGAACTGCGAACGCTGCCGGAAAGGAACTCCATGAAGTTCTAGTAAACCGGTGAAGGCTGACGGACATAGTTCTTCTGAATAAAAGCAACCTTTTGAAGAAATGGTTATGAAAACCTGCATTGGTATTAGACTTTCTAGTCTAATGCCGTAGCTAGTGCATTAAACACCTCTTTCCTATAATGAACTTGTTGAGTACGCTCGTACTCATCCCACTCTTAAATCCCTTGATTAGATATGGAGGCCACGAAGGAGGATCTACAGTACAACTCGAAGACCGAGGAGTCAACACCTACCTCAAGGGACAGGAACCTGCTGGAAGAGTCATATACCACATCCACCAGGGAGAAAACTTAGATTAAGAAGTAGAAGTGAACTAGCTCCCTAAACCTAGCTCCTATTTAGCTAGAATCTATTCATAGCCTCTATAGCTAGTTAAACACTCTACAAATAGAGTTCGTGTTAAGACTAGACTACGAGCCGTTCTTCTGGAGTTTATTTGCAGTTTCACCTCATTGTAAAGTAGGAGGCTGTGATGATCTTATGTAACAGAGTCAATGTTGTAATTCTATAGACATGCCTTGGACCCGCATATGTTTCTGTTATACCACTCTGAGCGATATAATACTAGTGGAACTGTGTTTCATTGGTGTTATATCAGACTTGCATACTACACCATGCAGTGGTATGCCGGGTCACCACACTCCACCAAGGCCATTGCCAGGCACAACCAGTTAAGGCCAGACCTTGGGTTTTCACCCTGAAAGGTAGGACTCTGCGCTTCACCTGTGTTGTCGCCCCCACTTTCATACCGCTGCTGTGAAGCCCGGAACACCAAGCCAGTCTCTCAACAGCGCGGAGACTTGAACCTCCCTTAGCTAGTCCTCCCCTCCGGCCTTCATGAAATTCTCTTCTTCCGACTTTCATCATGGATCCATAGTCACTTGATGTCAACACAGAAAAAGTGCTTCGCGCCGCTTGCTCCAGAACCAATCGGTCGGAATAAAAGCATGGGTGCGCACGACCGAATACCTCCGATCCAGCAAACTCCAGGCAATGCACTGTTACATTCACCGGCGGAGCCTTCCGGAACTCAACCCTCCGGCCAGATCACGAGTCCAGGCCTCCGGTAGGTCCTCCTCTTCACGCAAGAGAGGCCCTAGGACCACCGCCTTTATACAGGTCGGACCCCCACGTCGGCGACCATCCTGGGCTGGCCAATCCAGCCCTCCACCGGCGACACCATCGCCGGCTTCCATGCTCCTCCATCTCGCCGCCGGATCGCGGTGATAGATCAAAAGATCCACCACCACCAACCGCAGGCCGACCCTCTCCGGCGCAGAAGAGAGCCACCTCCTCCGTCGAACCCAAGGATGCTGCCCCGGGCGCCCTCGTGATGCGGAAGAAGCCCGATATCGCCTCCACGACCGACTAGAGGCGGAGGGAGGGCATGGCGCAGACCGAGGGCCTGGCCGCCGCCCACCACCAGCCCCTGCCGGTGTGCTGCGGATGGAAGCCTACGGGAGGGGAGGGGGGACCGCAGCGCAAGAGCCGCCGCCGCCCCATCACCATCCGCGCCGGCCGCCGCCGCGAGCGTCGAGGAAGGGAGAGCCCGTCCGCCGTCCCCCACGCCGGCGAGGAAAGGCCCCCGCCGCCGCCACGCCCCGTGGGTCTTTGCCCCGGCGGCGCTACCGGCGGCGGCGGTTAGGGTTGGGGAGGGGTCGGGAGAGGAGGGGTTGGGGAGAGGTCGATCATGTAGACATGGTGCCATTTGATTATTGTCATACCGGTTGAATCAACAAAATATGCAACTGAATCTGAGCACACTAAGGTGATACCAAAAAACTCATGGGCAGTCTAGCAACAGGAAATTCAACTCCAGTTCGAAAAAGAACAAAATGTGTATGCAAATACAGTTTATGTTAGGAAGTGAGCCTAGCTTAACTGGTTTGGAGAGTAGATGTACAAACTCAAATCTCGGTTCCTATTTATACGTGATCTCTCCTGATACTCATGCTTAATGGCATTTCCTACCGTTTGTTTTCACGAGGAAGCGTGCTTCGGGACTCATAGCAGCGGCATGCAAGTGGAGGTGATATCATAGGAGAAGTTCAAAGTTTTACTTGAAAATTGAAGGTTGGTCTGGAGTTTCTTCACGGTGGAAATCTATGATTTATGATTGAGCGATGACAACGATTGTGCACCATTTTCTTTTTGGAGGCGCCGCTTTTGGAAAATTTGGACTTCATGTGTTATCTTGTTTATACCGCTGCTACAAGGACTACATCACTATAGCGGGACTTTTTTTTTGTTTATTCTTCTTTTTTAGTTGTGTGATCCCATAGTGTCAATAGGGTATTGCGTTGTTGTAGAGTCACCATTAGTTTAAGTGGGATACGTTCACCATGAATTAATGATGTTGGAATAGCCATGCAACCCACGCAAAAGAGAACGGTCTATCTGATGTAGCTTCAGTTGATCTATAAGGGAACAGACTTCCTATGGTATTGCACTATTGCTTAGTCCAATTATTTATCATAGTAATCCAAGTGGCATCCTCATTGAGAGATGATATAACGACCTCTCACACATGTTGTACAAATCCTTATCCCTGTGTAAAGCAAGTATGGCAAAATTTCAGTAGAATTTAGCCAGAGCAGTGACATATAACGTAGTAGTATCATTTATCTGCTGGGGCTCTGAGCTTGCAAAATTTCATGTCAAGTTTCAGAAGTTTCATCCCCAGTATAGACTCCGGTACAACACAAATCAATCTCAGGAGTTGGCAAAGCATGTCTGCCAGAACGAGCTCAGATCATCTTCGCCAGATGGTAAGACGACGACCTTTTCTTTTTCTTTTTGGGGTGATCGGGAATGTAGGGTCCCCTCTCCCACCAATACTATTCATGTACAACCGTGGGATTACTGGCTGATCTGATGGGCGTAATATTCTAACCTCAACGATTAACCTGGAAGCTTGAAAGGTGCCTCCAACAAGTAGACATATATAAGATATTTCAGACACTGGGGGTAACGAGGCCATCATAATATTGTGAGAGAATATCAAGTAGCAGCGATTCCAACTCAAGAACTCCAAGCGTTTCTATCTTGTTGTATCCCCCTTTATGAGGTCTTCCACTGAGATTCTGTATTTTGTGATCAAATCCCTGGTCAACATGACAATGGTTATCACAAAACTCTACTGAAACACAAAATTGTTAGGGAATTGCATTGACAATGGAGGTACAGAGCACATACTTCCTTTGATCAAGCAATTGTTGTGTTTCTTCCAAACTTTGACTTTGTCCTTCAACCGTCTGATGGTAACAAAATGAAACAATTTCCATGAGTATCGGGGCTCGGAGTGGGAACTATCAGTGGCATTAGCTGGTAAGTACTTCTATGACTCTCCACGAGAGAGACCCATAAAATCATTTCATCTTTCTAACTTTTTTTTTCTTTTTTTGCTTTGCGGCTGTGTGCATCCTAGCTGTGCAGAGGCCGGGTGTAACCTCTTATGAATTGTATCAGCATGATCCTAACTTATAAGTCAAATAAAACACCCATTATCAAAATAAATGCAAAGGCGTAGATTTAATACACAACATTAATTCTCAAGGTTATTAGCTAAAAAAGATAAACTAACCAAAGTTAAGGCATACCTACCAAATATTAATAATTTAATGATGGTAGATTATATTTACAAAAAAAAAAGCAGCTAGGCTAATGTACAGCTTATTCTTGTAGGATGTGGGTTGTTATCATCTTAGTGATGTAACTGCAACCAGAGTAACGAAGGTGCAAATAAAATAATATCGCCTGTTTAAAAATGGATGTCCTTTTAGCCTCTTCAAATTTTCTGAAATTATTTGTTCCATTTATACTTGCAATCTAAATTTAATCACTGTGTTCCTACTTTAACCTTTGTTAATGTCATTAAGAAAATAGCTAATTTGACTCATTTTGTGTTTGGATGCCTTGCTTTGGGGAGGAAAATCGGGAACTTAGTGACATTGTGAGAAAATTGAGATGTGTATCCGAAACTTAGTGCCATTGATTCTTTATGGAGCACAAAGCTTGAAATAGCTCTAAACCGATGATAAATACTAGATTATCCGGTTTTAAATATTAGTTTGCTGAACTTTTTAGGAGAAAAGGAAAAGACTAAAGTATGACTAAGCTAATCCATTAATCTATTAGTGTTTCAACTTAGAACTTTTGGCACTTCTGACAAATTTGGAGATTATGCAGATGGTCCCACAATATTCATGTATCATATATTATACTCCCTCCGTTCTATAATGCTTGTCATGGTTTTAGTTCAAATTTTGAACTAAAACAACGACAAGAATTATGGAACTGAGGGGGTACTTTTCAACCAAACCAATCTGTCTAGCAAGTCAGCCCTACAGTTAAGCATGACTAGAAGGGACAAAAGTAACATGCTGCCTAGTTGAAACTTGAAACAACATTCTATCGCCACACTAAATTAGTATTATTGTTGGTATAGGCTATTGATCCTCAGAGGCTCAGAGCCCATAATAATTTCCACAGAACTACATAATATAAAGTATTGTTATGTACAGCAGAAAGTAAACAGTGTGGTCTATATTGATCACCGAAGAGAATATTTTACTTTATGCCACTATTGAGTACCAATTCAGACAAGTTAAGAAAAGCTACTAGATACAAAGCCACGTATAGAAAACTTACAACAGATCTTGAGCTTAGTGTTCCTGATATGACGTTTAACAACTGTTGGCACCTGGCAAATTGACTGGTCAATTCTTCAACCTATATAAAAAAATAAAAACAGCTCCCATTACTGGATTAATAGTATGCTCTGATGTAATCATATATATGGCTTCCAAATTCTACTTAAGCACAATGCAAAACTAAGATAGCAGTTCAGTTTATTAACTGGGCACAAATAAGTATGAGACCAGAACAGAAACAAAAGTCATAAGTCATAACATTATACAATAGGATGGTAATCCTCCCAGAGCCCCATAGCTCAGAGTTGATAACAAACCAACACCCTAGCATCACTGGAGTGTGGAGTCAAATAATTAAATTTTAGCGTACTGCTCTTTTCCATTCAACAAACTCAATGAACAGCTTTCTTAGACCAGAAGCAGCTATCTAGTAATACTCCATACGACTGAGCATAGTAACTTCACAGTCTACACAAAGCCAAACAGGATGAAACACTAAATTTCTACACCTAAATAAGTTTTCAGAAATATATATGCTAAAACACTATTTTGCTATATGCATCCCTTTTGACAAAGATCAGCCACCATAATCCCATCATATTTTTCTTCAACAAATGAAAATAATAAACTGCTTACCAATGCATCAAAAGTTTGATCCCGTGTGCCTGTTCCAATTGCATCACCTAATCTTGTCACTGACTGATATAGCATGCAGAAAAACAAATAAAATATCACCCATATGGCTTAGTACTTACACAAACATGAGAAAATGACGGTTAGCTCCATTGCTAAGATGTGATAGTTGTGCAATGCTATTACAAAGAGAACATTTCTCATTTCTTGATGCAAGTACGAACATGTGATATGGTGCACAATGCTACAACCAACTTACTGAAGTTCTATAATGGTACCACAATATTCTCATCTAATAGATCTAATTTCAAAATTGTGTTTTGCTGATTAACCACAACATTTCTTTTCTATACTCTCGTTGTTATATTCGTCTACAAAGTCCATATACTCTCATTGTGACAGACACCACATGTGGTCGGCTAATCATAATTCTGCCTAGATATGGCATTGACAACATAGACCCTATATTGTTCAATTATATTCCAATTGATCCAAGTTAAATGCTTCATAAGTTGTTTCCAAAATGGTGACAGTGACCATGCTGCAGTGGTGGCATCATGCCGGCATAGACAAGTGGCTATGGCCAGTTGACCACAACTATGGAGATGGAGGCATACTTCACGCCTATCCCTTTTCTCTAGGTTTGCTTTGCTGATCATGTGATTTGGTTTGAACATCCCAAGTGAAACAGAATGAGTGTCAGGGATATAATATCGCCGGTGAACTACAATCAGATTCTGCAACTAGGATCATAGTTCAGAGGGGGTTGTATCAGGTTCAATGATTGTTTTGCAAGAAAATTATGCAGTGGAGATACTTAGTACAAAGGGATGTTTCAGTGACATTTTGCAATCATACCATATTTGCAATTGCAGAGAGCTAGATATTAATGAATGTACCAATAAAACTGATATTCATACAACTTAAATATTTACTCAGCTGCACGTTTGGCTGGCTTTTCTTACCAAGAAGTATAGCTTTTTTGTTTGCGAGAAAGAGGTATAGTTAATGAAAACATAGGCCCTGAGTTCATTAATGAAACAACAACTACACAGTTCGACTCCAGCACAGCCGTTACATATGTTCACAAAACAACATACAGACTGAAGAACCATCCCGCGCTATATCTTTGGCATAATCGTAGAAGAATGAAATACCAAAAAATAATATACTACATTTACAGAAAAGATTGATAGCCTATACCAGACCTATCCTATTACTACTGTTTAAGAATATACTCCCTCCGTTCTTAATTAAAGATGTTTTGGATATTTCAATATGGACTACATACAGACTGAAATTATTGAACCGACACACTGAAATGCATCTAGATATGTACAATTAGAAAAAGCGAGAACATCTTGTAATTTGGAACGGACTGATACATGTCTATAGTATTGAAAATCCATATGTTTCACAAAATGGATGGAGCACAGGGGGAGCTCCATCCATTTTGCAAAACATATGGAGGTATATAGACTTTTTTTCCACTTGAAACTGAAAATCGGAAGTGATGAGAAGTGGTCAATAACCAATCTCAATCAGCTCCATACCAAATTTGTACCAGAAGAACATGTTGACTTTCTTTAATCTTTCTCACCGTGTAGTCAAAATGTGCTAAGCCGTCCATCCCCCTTCCACTAATAATACAGAGAACCCAAATCTCAAGAGAAGCGGATTGTAACTTACGTGGAGGAGGTGGAAGTGGGACGCAAGCGAGGAGTGCTGTTGCTGCTGCGGTGGCGGCGGCGTTGCTTGCTGCTGCGGCGGCGGCGGCTGCTGCTGCTGGTATTGGAGGGCGTGTAGATGGTCGGGCTGCGGTGACATCACCAGCGCCTGGTAAGGGTCACCGTACTGCTGCTGCTGCTGCAGAAGCTGCGGTGGGAGGTGATGGTCCATCTTCTTCTCCCCTGCCTGCTACACAGGGATCTTATTCGGGATCCAGGGCTCTGAAATGGAACAGGAAGAAGAAAGACTGAAGCGGCGGAATTGGAGAGGGGAGGCTGCAGATCTGACAGGCTGATATTTGGGATAGCGGGGCCCGTCGCCAGCGGCAGGCGGAGCGCCGGAGAACTATAGCGCGGAGCGCGGTCGAGTAGCGAGACTTGGCACTGCCTGGAAAATTCCAGCAAAATAAAGTTTAATAAAACGTGATGGTGATTCACTGATTTCACCAAAAAGAAATACATTCCGGTAAATTAGCAAATAAGCAAGAGAAGAAGGCTAGCCATACTCATTTTTCCTCTTCCATGGGATCTAGTTGCGCGTGAACTGTAAACTTATAGTAAAACACTACTTCCTCCATTCAAATTTAATCGACGCGGAGGGAGGCATGCATATGCATGTATTTAGCTAGCTGGGTGCGTTAATTATTTAAGATCAGAGTTAGTACTTGTAATGACATTTATTTTGAATTGGAAGAACTATTAAATATTCCCCGTTTCAAAATAGTTGAAGTCGCAGGTTTGTCCATATTCAAACTATTTTCACTTTAACCAAGTCAAACTATTAAATTTATCACACAATATACTTTTCAGAATTCAGAGAGAACAAGGAGTATACTTTTTTGGCTACATGAAAAATTAGTTTCACACAACAACAATAAAAGATCTTTATAAACATCTTTGTAAAATCAGTTGAGATCTAGTTAGTTCTTCGTGAAATGATACAGTATTATATTTTTTAAACTAATGGGCCAACAATTCTTCATACCATTGTGAGCATCATGTTAGTATGATCGCATTGTAAAATTGAGTCTAAATTACTAGCTTCATTCCTAAATATAAAAGTGTTTTAAGAATTCAAATGGACCTCCTAAACTAGAGATATGCTCTCTATTTTATAACCAGTTGTAGAAAATTAGCCACATAAGTAGCTGGAAGCCAAAAAAACTCCAAATATTAGCTACATAAGTAGCCAATGTAACTCTTTATTTTAAATATTCGTAAATCATATATTTGAAAACAAGATGTAACCAATGATGCATGCTACTAGCATGTAAACTAATAATACAAATATTATAGTGTAGACAAAACTGATAAAAGTATGAATCTGAGTATAGTGAATAATGCATATTGAAAACTATAAAATCGATTAGACTGTTTTCTTCAAATATTTTTAGCCTAAATATAACGGATTTCACATTAAGATTATGCACGCATGTAGGATACATCATTGACTACATAAAGAATTAACTTTTTATAACTTGTAAATATGATTTTTATGCCTACTCAACTGGTTGTCAATAATAAATTCTCTGGAAGATGAAAATACCTCTTAAAACAAAGATTTTTGGATGGTATTTTTATCGGGGTGTTATTCTAACTAAGGATAACCTTGTAAAACGCAACTGGCATGGATGTAAGAAATGTGTTTTCTGTCATGAAGAGGAGACAATCAAACACCTTTTCTTTAACTGTCGTGTTGCTAGATCTATATGGTCAATCATTCAGATAGGTTCTACCTATACCCACCTTGTAGCATTGCAAATATTTTTGGTAATTAGCTTAATAAGGTCGATACAAGGTATAAAACGCTTATCAGAGTGGGCGCGATTGCGGTTGTATGGTCGCTTTGTTTGTGTAGAAATGATAAGGTTTTTACTGATAAAAAATATTCTCTCATGCATGTCATTTACCGCTATACGGCTTTGTTCCGTTCATGGTCGCCACTTCAACGCTTGGAGGACCGAGACCTCTTTACTAAGGTGTCAGATACGACCGAGGAGTTTATTCCTGTAATGTCCCAGGTTTAGAGACGATCGAGGGGTAGATTTTAGAAAGGGATGTGCATTGCATTGTAAATTACGGGGAAATTTCGCGTTTTTAAAACAAAACTGCATCGAAGGGGGACAGGTTTCTCTCTCGACACCTTACAGGGTTAGGGTTTCGAGAGTGCGATGAACTTGTTCTTACTTAACTAGATTAGGGTTTTGAGAAGAGAGAAGAGAAGATGCATCACAATCTTAAGTTGCATGATTGAATTCAAAATTAAGTTGTTTGATTGAATTCAACCCAAATTTGAATTTGAATTTCAAATTCAAACATCAAATTGATATCACATAATTCAAACTTGAGATAATGCATTACACAATTATAAGTAATCAAGAATATGAATAGTACAATACTTAAATAAAGCTCATTAAGGAAAACTTGAGCTTTATTGATAATCACACATAATACAATGTCATTTACAATATCCAAAAAAAATAATATGAAATATTACAACATATTACAAGAATTGGACAAAAATAGAAAAAGAAAAGAAAAGGAAATTACAATTCAATGTTCTATCCTAACACTACAAGCTAAACTTCATTTAGTCTTGTACTTGATGATCTTCATGATCATTGGAGCATCAGATTGATCTCTGCACACAACATAGCAAAGAACTAGTTATGCCAAGTGGCATTGCCACTTGGCAGGTTAGAAAGAAATAGAAATGGTGGATAATACCAAGTCTGCCGAGCTGATCCACTCTCACAGCCAAGTGCAAAGCATCAGCATACACACACACACAGCCTGCTCACAGGGCTGTGTGCATGCAGCACATACACACAATGAGTCACCAAAGGGGAGAGGTGGAGCTGTCGACCAGAGAAGCAAGGGCCAACCATATAAAAGCTTTTCCACAGTAAACCCTAAGCCAAATCCATCGACAGGCTCCATTTGGTAAGTCACCAGGAACCAAGAACAATCAAGAACAGCAAGAACAGGAAGAACGGTGGAGAATGTTCAACCAGTCCAAAATCACCACAGAATCAAACCAAGATCACAAGCTCACAAGGAGGAGCAGGACAAGCACCAGTTCATCACTGAAGCAATCCTCTACACCAACCCTATTTCTAGGAGCTGGAGTGAGGTATACACAAGAATCATGAGCAAGCATCTGTCATGCTCATAAATAAGCATATGCACCAAACACACACAAGCAAAAGGGTGTGATACCCTATTTGTGTCATCATCTGGCTACTAAGCCATATGGTGCAAGCAAAGGTAGTAAAGGCCATTAGGAAATTATCTTATGGGAACAGCAGCTATGAAAATTAATGCATAACTGAAGAAATCCAGCAAGAGATGAAGACACAGCTAGCCTAGCCACATACTTAGCACCTATAGCTAATGATGCCATCAGACTGATAGACATTCTGTGTCTATCCATGTTGTCAACATCAAAGTCCACTGGGAATCCATCAAGGGATTAGCCAGTGAGCATCTATTTACCACAGAAAGCCAATATAGGTGGGAGCTACCCTAACAGCAAGGATTTACTGTCAGGGCCACCTCAACCACTTCACAAAATCCCACAGATAAGCCATGCACAAATATCATTACCCAGAAGGGTTCAAATAAAGCTAGGGTTTCCAATATCTTATTGGCATCCCTCTAGCTCTACTAAATCATCCCATATGATCATCACTGCAAGGCAGTTCACATCAATTATCTATTTAGCCAAGCAAGGAATTACAGATAAATGAAACAGACAAGTAACCAAGCACTAACATCCTGCCAGTGAACCAATGGCTCACTGCAAGCATCAGATGATGCTTGAGCAAGCAGTAAACCTCACTAGCACAAGTGCATGTGTCACACAGACACCAGGATGAGCACTAGATAGGCACAGACAGAAGCACACCAATTAATCATCAAGCAACTGTTGATCATATGATCACCAGAGCTTGCTAGCACTTGATACAGATGGCTATAGCCAAGCATAGCATCAGAAATGAGTCAGCTACTGAAGAATTACACCCAAGCCATAACTGAATAAACATATACATTAATAATGACTTTATAATTGTATCCAGAAGCACATCTAAGGCATGATGAACCACTGGATCAAGTTACAGAAGGAGAGCACACAGCACTCATCACTGGAGAGTGCTGATAAGCCAATAATAATGCCCAATTAAGCATGCTCATGAATTTAAGCACAAGATATAGCACATTAGTGCTCTGGCACTTGCAAATTTGCAAGGAATATACACAGTATTCAAGCCAGGGCAACATAATTGAATACACTTGAGTGTCTGGCAAGCATAGTAACAAGAACAGAGGCACAGGGAAGGATTCTAGCAAGAAATGCAAGCTCTAACAAGCACATAGCTTAGGAACTTTGCACAGAACCATGCACAACAAAGCTAGCCACAATTAAGCAGGCCCTTAGGCAGAGTAGGGCAGCACAGCAGCACAAGCAGCACATCAGCACAAGCAGCACAGCAGCACAAGCAGCACAGCAGCAGCGCAGCAGCATACGCGCATACACAGCTAGCTAGGCACAGCAGCAGAGCATTAGCACGGCAGGCATCTCCACGAAGGGGAGCAGCCGTGGCCAGAGCTAGAGGATGAAGAAGAAGAGCAGACAAGAGAGAGGGAGAAGGTGGAGCACGTACCGGGCGAGCAGACAGCAGTCGCGGCCATGGCGGCCACGGCGGCGCACGCCGAGTGCACAGCAGCACCTGGCCAGGCCAGGCCACGCCCAGACAAGCGCCCCAGCACCACCTCGGCGAGGCTCGCGGTGGCGACATGGTGCCAGGGGCACCAGGAAGAAGAACCACGGCGTCTCCAGCGCACGGCGGCGGCGAACACCGAGAGCCAGGCGTACTGGAGGGTCGAGGGCGAGCGATCGAGGGCGCTAGCGTCAGATCGACGCGGACCACCGAGTCCGCCGTCGAAAGGCGGTTCAGATCCACCTGATCTCGCCGGCGGCGACGGCCTGAGTAGGCCGGAGTAATTCGGCGAAGGGGGGCGGCGACATGAGGATCGCCAGAGCTCGAAGGAGTTAGGGTTCGCGAGAGCGTGGGGAAGAAAGGGGTCGGTGCGACCGACCGAGCCCAAGTGGCTCGGGTTAGGGTTAACCCGCTGGGCCACCCTGACAGGTGGGCCCAGGGGCAATATAGACATTTCACATTTTTAAATAAACCAGAAACTTTGAAAATAAATAGAAAATGTTTCAGGGCCCTAAAAAAATAATTAAAAATATGAAAACTGATCAGCATAAAATTCTCTGTCTAAATAAAATATCAAAGAGAATTTTTGAAGACAATTAAGAATAAGTCTTAATTCGATGATTTAAATAATAATTTAAATCACACACATATTATTTTCAATAATGAAAATAAGTCCATTAATGCATTTGGACTTTAAAAACACCTTGACAACATTTCAAGGTTGTATTTACCCTAAATAGAGTATCTCCAAATCAATCTTAGTATTAACCTCTTACATGAAATAATAATGACATCGGAAGGGGGGAACAAACCCTAAAACTGGAATCATGCATAATTGTTTCTTTAACCATTGCCCTTATCGGACAATGATGCTATTTTTCAGAAACAGAGGACAAGGGTCAGTCCACACCATCCAACTGCAAAACTTTGCAGTGTTCAGGCAAGTTCATCACTTGCTCATGTCATTTGTGTATTTCTATCAAATTACTTGCAAAGTACTATGGTTATCACTATTGCATAAAAACCAAAACCACTATTTTCATAACTATGAATATGACTATGTGGTGGGCAATGGAACCATGGACTGTGTTGATATGGTGGAGGTTCCATTGCAAGGGTTTATATACATCTAGGATTAAACAACAAATGTCGCCAGTGATTCTTGTGTCGTAATACCCGTGTTAACCATAAGATCCGGAGTGGGACGGAGTAGTCAAAAGTGTTTCCACCTCTCGTTCATCAATGGATGCACTTTACCGTAGTACACTTGTAATCCAAGGGGGCAAGCTGGTGAGGCTGGGGAGTCCTAAGTCCCCACGGCATTGTCCGTAGTATACTTGTCGCCCGAAGGAGCAAGATGGTGAGGCTGGGGAGTCCTAAGTCCCCACGGTATTGCGGTCTATGATGGGTTGCAGCTACCGGCGAAGGAGTTTGGTTCGATCCCAGACTGTCGTCGTGGTCGGGGTCCACCCTGAAATCTATGGGAATAATGGGACCGGCGAGGACCCAGGGTCGGGGCATGCAACAAAGGGTGGGTGTTCGAGGTAGCGGAGGAACATGATTGGCTAGACCTTATACCGGGCCTCACGCCGAAGGAAGTGTGGACGGGAAAGCTGCCCGGTTGGCACCAAGGTTAAGATCTCTTATGGGTAAAGCAACACACCTCTGCAGAGTGTAAAGAACCGTGACCTGTCACTCCCTGTTCCGGGATATGGAACTGCGAACGCGGCCGGAAAGGAGATCCTGGAAGTTCTAGTAAACCGGTGAAGGCTGACGGACATAGATCTCTGAAATAAAAGCAATCTCTTGAAGAAATGTTTATCAAAACCTGCATTGGTATTAGACTTTCTGGTCTAATATCGTAACTAGTGCATTAAACACCTCTTATCTATAATGAACTTGTTGAGTACGCTCGTACTCATCCCACTCTTAAATTCCTTGCTTAGATTGTCTGAATCGTCTGGAGGAGGACTACGACAACCCTGAAGGAGCCGAGATCATCGGCTATGAAGATCCAGACCTCTCTGGAGGTATTAAAGGCGTAGACTACCTCATAGTCTACGGAACCGGGGAGGCTTCCGGAGGAGATCAAGCCTAGAAGCATCGAGTAGTAGTAGTAGCCGAGCAGCCCGAACTCTTAATACTTAGCTGCTCGAGAGAATAAATGTATAACTTAATGAGACTTCTATATTGTAAGCTAAGTTGGGTTCGCCTCGAACCCAGGAGTATCCCTCTTAGGACCCAAGAGGAGCTGCGAGACAATATGTGTAATATGCTTGTAATAATAAATGAATGAGTTATGGACCTGCTATGTTCTGTTGTACTACTCTGAGGGATGTAATATTTGCGGAATGGTACTTCTTGAATGTTATATCAACGACTGGCATACTACAACATGCAGTGGTATGCTGGGTCACCACAGTTGGTATCAGAGCAAAAGCTTTGACCTTAGGTTGGAACCTAGTAAATGGGACCGAACGTTAGGAGTCAAATAGGACTAGTAAAGAATTCTCTAAAAATATGGTGTATATTCAATTGAGAATACAACAATCATATCTTTTAGTGCGATAATTCTTTATTATCTCTATTATGATGCATTATTACTAATCTTATATTCTTTCTATTTCTACAGCCAACAATGGCAAGTTCACGTCCGGGACGAAACGTGAAAGTGATGGATTCCACACTGAGTGAATATGAAGGAGGACTCGCAGATATTCTTCGTGCCATGTTACTTGAATTTGGGTGTGATCCCCAGATCCAAGTAAAGAAATACATGTACTATGATGGTACTGTATTGGCAAAGTGTAGGGTAGGGCTGCGACTTCCCGAATCTTTGGGAATGAGCGTAGTAATGCCAGCAGGTGAAGCCAGAACTATCAACACAGCCTACCATATAGCCGTTTTGAGAGCCATCACCGATATTCGGGAGCATAAGACGAAAGAGCTTATGGGTTCCGAATTCACCCACATTCCTCATATGGAGGAGGAAGATGATCCCATGCTTAACCACTTCAAATATGCAAAACGCAAACCAATAGAAGCTGCAAAATACATGGATAATAGCCGCAACTTACTATCATTGCTCTTTCAGTTGAACCATCATTTGACGGGGGCAATTGATACAATGCTAGAGGAGTTTACTGAACCCAAGGAGGAGACTAGGGGGAAAGAACCTATGGAGAATGTGGTGCACACACCAGTTTATTCAGCTGGTGACTACATTAGTATTGATCCTCTTGAGCGTGAAACTACACCAGTTACACCTGGGAACTATTTTAATAGTTACTATAGAGGATATGAGGGTGGAGAGGAATCCGGAAACAATCATCGTTCCGAGACTCCTATAGAAAACTCCACAGGTTGGCGTTGGGGATCTGATACTGGAACTCATAGTACTTCAGTGTATTATGACGGTGAGATGGATGAAGACACCACAACCCAGCACCAGAGTTATCCGTGGACTGGGGAAGAAGATGGAGGGTATCCTACACATGTTGAGTCAGATACTAATGTTAGAAACACCTATGGTGGAGCTACAGGGGAATACACCCGATGGGTGGACTATGATGCACTGAATGACCAGTTTGTGAACACTGATTTCTCCCTAGGATCATTATCTGATTCCGACTACCAGCCGACGGGGAAACCTTATGTTCCAGGTTCTGTCATGAGGACGACACGTTCGACCAGATGGAAGCCTGGGATGTATCGGGAGTGAAGATCGACTAGAGTCCACCAAGGAAGGCGGGACTACAATACACAAGTACCACGTGTATTGTAGTGTGTAATATTTGTAGAAATTTGTACATATACTTTAATAAGTGAGTTTGCATACTCACATCGACTTGAGTATTGTAATAAGACCACTTAAGTATGTATATACATGGTATATGTTTTGTATGATTTGGATTTGCTTCTTGATTTCCATTGCGTGACTAGTTCTGTGCACAAAGTTGAGCTCAGAAAACTTGCGCATGGAGTAATTATGAGTATCATCTTGTGTTGCAGAACTAGGGGGTTATGTCAGGACCGGTAGGTGAGGAGACGGAAGCGCAGCGCATGGAGCGCGAGGCGAAACAGAAGGAAGAGGCTGATGAAGCAGCCAGGAATCAGTTTCCACCACCACCACCACCCATGACGCAGCAGAATTTCGTTCAGTATATGCAGATGATGGAAGAGAGGCAACGTATCACGTTGGAGCAGCAGAATAAATTCTTCCAGGAGCTGCTGCAACAGAACCGGGTAGAGAGACCCGAGAATCAGGGAGTCACCTTAGCAGACTTCCAGAACACCAAGCCTATATCCTTTGCATACGCGCCCGAACCAATGGACGCGGAAGACTGGCTTATGGACACTGAGAGAAAACTCAACACTGTTGGTTGCAATGACCTGGAGAAGGTCCGTTACGCTACACACTTGTTGTGTGGACCTGCCGCATCATGGTGGGACAACATCGTAGCCGTTTATCCGGCTGGAAAAGTATTCACCTGGGAGGAGTTTGCAAGGAAGTTCAGGGAATCCAATGTCCCTGAAAGTATTGTGGAACTGAAGCGTCAAGAATTTGAAAGTCTCGAGCAGAAGGATAAGGCCATCCTGACTTATGTCAGGGAATTCTCAAAGCTGTCCCGGTATGCTGTTGAAGAAGTCAACACCGAGGACAAGAAAAAGAAGAGGTTCTTGCGGGGGTTAAGTCCCCAGTTCAAGGTACAGCTCCGTATGATGAGAGCGACAGAGTTCCAAGAGTTGGTGGATGCAGCCATCACTCTTGAAGATGACTTCAAACAGCTGCAGGAAGAGAAGAGGAAAAAGGCCAAGTTTGAGCCTAAGAGATATGTCAGTAACAAGCCTAATACTGGCTTGCGTTTCAAGCCAAGGTACAATAACAACAACAACAACAACAGCAACTACTACGGTAGCAGGAGGAACCAAGCGTTTCAGACTGCAAATCAAATAGTTTGTCGTATCTGTGGAATGAAAGGACATACTTCGAAGGATTGTCGTAAACCCAGAATCATTTGCTTCGGGTGTCGTCAGGAGGGACACATGATGAAGGATTGCCCCAATAAGAAGAATGGAGGAGGTCAGTCAGGAGGAGGAGCAAGTCGAGGAGGAAACGCTGGAGGGAACTGGAAGAACAAGAAACCCTTTGGCAAATTGAACTGCACCAGCTTGGAGGAGGTGGTCAACTCCGATCAGGCAGTGATAGGTACGCTCCAGATACTCACTCATCCTGGCAAAGTACTTTTTGATACTGGTGCAACTACATCATTCATTTCTCAGCAATTCATCATCAAACATGGGATTAGTTGCACTAAGTTAGATACACCCATAACTATACTTTCCGCGGGGGGAACGATAGTAGTAACCCATACCAAACAAAAACAAGTCATCATGATCAATAAGTGCGCGTTTGACGCAGACCTGTTCATTTTACCAATGAAGGACATTGATCTCATTCTTGGTATGAACTGGTTAGAAGCTAATGGAGCATTGATCGACTGTGTGAACAAGACTGTGTCCTTGAAAAGCCCCGATGGTAGTAGAATGATCTACCAAGGAGACAAGCATACACAGATTGAAGTCGAGCTACAGCTGAATAGCATGAAGGAGGTGAAATTGGAAGATATACCTGTAGTAAATGAATTCCAGGATGTGTTTCCTAAGGAATTACCGGGAATGCCACCAGATAGGGAGATAGAATTCACTATCGACCTAATTCTAGGAACAGCTCCGATTTCTAAAGCACCATATAAGATGGGGCCCAAGGAGTTGAAAGAACTAAAGGAGCAATTGGATGACCTGGAACAGAAAGGATTCATACAAGAGAGTGTTTCACCATGGGGATCACCTGTGATCTTCATAGATAAAAGAGATGGAGGAAGAAGGATGTGCGGAGACTACAGGAATTTGAACAATGTAACAATCAAGAACAAGTATCCACTTCCAAGAATACAAGATCTATTCGATCAAGTTAGAGGTGCAGGAGTCTTTTCCAAAATTGATCTAAGATCCGGTTATCATCAGATAAAGATCAAGAAGGAAGATGTTCCGAAAACAGCCTTTGTATCAAGGTATGGACATCATGAATACCTTGTAGTGCCTTTTCGATTAACCAATGCCCCAGCAATTTTCATGAATCTCATGAATAAGATTTTCATGCCATATCTAGACAAGTTTGTCATCGTATTCATTGATGATATCTTGATCTATTCCAAAGACAAAGCCGAACATGCTGAACATCTGAGGTTAGTGTTGCAAACACTAAGAGAACATCAACTCTATGCCAAGTTTAGCAAGTGTGAATTTTGGCTAGATCAAGTGGAATTTCTGGGTCATGTCATTAGCAAAGATGGAATAGCTGTTAACCCGAGTAAGGTAGCAGCAGTTCTAGAATGGGAAGCACCCAAGACTGTCAAGGAAATCCGAGGATTCCTAGGAATGGCAGGATACTATCGGAGATTCATTGAAGGATTCTCCAAGATAGCAGGACCAATGACGAAGCTGTTAAGAAAGAACACACCATTCGTGTGGTCGGAGGAGTGTGAGAAGAGTTTTCAAACTCTAAAAGAGAAACTCACCACAGCACCGGTGTTAGCAGTTCCTGAAGTTGGCAAGGATTACACCGTGTACTGTGACGCATCCAAGCATGGATTGGGTTGCGTACTCATGCAAGATCGGAAGGTAATATCTTATGGATCGAGGCAACTCAGACCTCATGAAGTGAACTATCCAACACATGATTTAGAATTAGCAGCAGTTGTATTTGCACTGAAAACATGGAGACATTTTCTCTATGGAGCCAAGTGTGAGCTCTATACAGATCATAAGAGTCTCAAATACTTCTTCACTCAGAAGGAACTCAATATGAGGCAGAAAAGATGGCTTGAACTAATCAAGGATTATGATTTGACCATCAATTATACTCCAGGAAAGGCTAATGTTGTAGCAGATGCCTTGAGTAGGAAGAGCACTGGAGGAGTGGAACAAGAGTTATCACCGGAGTTGAGGAAGGAAATAAGCCAAGCCCAAATACAACTTTGGGAGAAAGAAGCTCATGAAGGACTATCGGCTTTACAAGTAGCCGATGAGCTAAATGTTAACCTGAAGAATGAGATAATGATGGGTCAGTTGGACGATCCATTCATTCTGGAGGAGATGAGAAGGATAGATGAAGGAAGACCATCAGAATTTCATCGTGGAGAATCGGGATCATTATGGTTCCAGAAGAGGATTTGTGTTCCGGATATTGCTGAAATCAAGGAAGTAATACTCCGGGAAGCCCATCAAACACCATACTCCATTCATCCGGGAAGTACAAAGATGTATATGGATCTAAAGGAGCTATTCTGGTGGAACAACATGAAGAGGGAAATAGCACAATACGTGGCGGAATGCTATACCTGCCAAAGAGTGAAGGCTGAACACCAGAGTCCGGCAGGAAAGTTACAACCTTTACCCATTCCAGAATGGAAATGGGAGGAGATAGGAATGGATTTCATCACCGGACTACCCATGACCAATAAAAAGAAGGACATGATATGGGTAATTGTGGACCGGTTGACGAAAAGTGCACACTTCTTAGCAGTAAACCAGCAAGATAAAGGAGAGAAACTCATCGATCTTTACATCAAAGAGATCGTGAGTAAACATGGAGTGCCCAAGAAGATCGTGTCGAATCGAGGATCCGTGTTCACGTCAGCATTTTGGAAGCAACTACACGAAGCCTTAAGATCCAAATTGGACTATAGTACCGCCTATCATCCTCAGACAGGTGGACAAACGGAAAGAACTAACCAGATTCTAGAGGATATGCTTAGGGCTTGTGCCCTAGACTTCGGAGGATCATGGGAGGAGCACTTGCCATTAGCAGAGTTTTCATACAACAATAGCTATCAAAGCAGCATCAAGATGGCACCGTTTGAAGCTCTGTATGGAAGGAAGTGTAGATCACCCATATGTTGGTATGAAGCTGGAGCAAGCAAAGAGTTCAATCCTGATTATGTCAAGGAAAAGCAACAAATCATCGACATCATAAGAGATAGGTTGAAGATAGCTCAAAGTCGGCAAAAGAGTTATGCCGATCAGAAGAGAAGAACATGGGAGCCACAAGTTGGAGACATGGTATATCTCAAGGTGAGCCCGATGAAAGGACTTCAGAGATTTGGAGTAAAGGGAAAGTTAAGCCCGAGGTACATCGGACCTTTCAAGATTCTGAGTCAAAACCGAGGGTTAGCCTTTGAATTGGAACTACCAGGAAGGTTATCTCAGGTTCACAACGTATTCCATGTGTCGCAACTCAGAAAGTGTTTAAAGACCCCAGATGAACCAGTATCACATGAGGAGCTCGAGTTACAACCAGACTTGACCTACATCGAGAAGCCAGCGAAGATTCTCGAGGAGAACTGGAAACAACTCAGGAATCGATCCATAAAATACTGCAAGATACAATGGAAGCATCATCCTGAGAGGGAAGCCACCTGGGAAAAAGAGGAAGACCTGAGGAAAACATACCCCGAACTCTTCAGGTATTACAACCACAACTTCGGGACGAAGTTTTCTTTAAGGGGGAAAGGCTATAATGTCCCAGGTTTAGAGACGATCGAGGGGTAGATTTTAGAAAGGGATGTGCATTGCATTGTAAATTACGGGGAAATTTCGCGTTTTAAAAACAAAACTGCATCGAAGGGGGACAGGTTTCTCTCTCGACACCTTACAGGGTTAGGGTTTCGAGAGTGCGATGAACTTGTTCTTACTTAACTAGATTAGGGTTTTGAGAAGAGAGAAGAGAAGATGCATCACAATCTTAAGTTGCATGATTGAATTCAAAATTAAGTTGTTTGATTGAATTCAACCCAAATTTGAATTTGAATTTCAAATTCAAACATCAAATTGATATCACATAATTCAAAATTGAGATAATGCATTACACAATTATAAGTAATCAAGAATATGAATAGTACAATACATAAATAAAGCTCATTAAGGAAAACTTGAGCTTTATTGATAATCACACATAATACAATGTCATTTACAATATCCAAAAAAAGTAATATGAAATATTACAACATATTACAAGAATTGGACAAAAATAGAAAAAGAAAAGAAAAGGAAATTACAATTCAATGTTCTATCCTAACACTACAAGCTAAACTTCATTTAGTCTTGTACTTGATGATCTTCATGATCATTGGAGCATCAGATTGATCCCTGCACACAACACAGCAAAGAACTAGTTATGCCAAGTGGCATTGCCACTTGGCAGGTTAGAAAGAAATAGAAATGGTGGATAATACCAAGTCTGCCGAGCTGATCCACTCTCACAGCCAAGTGCAAAGCATCAGCATACACACACACAGCCTGCTCACAGGGCTGTGTGCATGCAGCACATACACACAGTGAGTCACCAAAGGGGAGAGGTGGAGCTGTCGACCAGAGAAGCAAGGGCCAACCATATAAAAGCTTTTCCACAGTAAACCCTAAGCCAAATCCATCGACATGCTGCATTTGGTAAGTCACCAGGAACCAAGAACAATCAAGAACAGCAAGAACAGGAAGAACAACCAGAGCTGTTCAACCTGTCCAAAATCACCACAGAATCAAACCAAGATCACAAGCTCACAAGGAGGAGCAGGACAAGCACCAGTTCATCACTGAAGCAATCCTCTACACCAACCCTATTTCTAGGAGCTGGAGTGAGGTATACACAAGAATCATGAGCAAGCATCTATCATGCTCATAAATAAGCATATGCACCAAACACACACAAGCAAAAGGGTGTGATACCCTATTTGTGTCATTATCTGGCTACTAAGCCATATGGTGCAAGCAAAGGTAGTAAAGGCCATTAGGAAATCATCTTATGGGAACAGCAGCTATGAAAATTAATGCATAACTGAAGAAATCCAGCAAGAGATGAAGACACAGCTAGCCTAGCCACATACTTAGCACCTATAGCTAATGATGCCATTAGACTGATAGACACTCTGTGTCTATCCATGTTGTCAACATCAAAGTCCACTGGGAATCCATCAAGGGATTAGCCAGTGAGCATCTATTTACCACAGAAAGCCAATATAGGTGGGAGCTACCCTAACAGCAAGGATTTACTGTCAGGGCCACCTCAACCACTTCACAAAATCCCACAGATAAGCCATGCACAAATATCATTACCCAGAAGGGTTCAAATAAAGCTAGGGTTTCCAATATCTTATTGGCATCCCTCTAGCTCTATCCATATGATCATCACTGCAAGGCAGTTCACATCAATTATCTATTTAGCCAAGCAAGGAATTACAGATAAATGAAACAGACAAGTAACCAAGCACTAACATCCTGCCAGTGAACCAATGGCTCACTGCAAGCATCAGATGATGCTTGAGCAAGCAGTAAACCTCACTAGCACAAGTGCATGTGTCACACAAACACCAGGATGAGCACCAGATAGGCACAGACAGAAGCACAACAATTAATCATCAAGCAATTGTTGATCATATGATCACCAGAGCTTGCTAGCACTTGATACAGATGGCTATAGCCAAGCATAGCATCAGAAATGAGTCAGCTACTGAAGAATTACACCCAAGCCATAACTGAATAAACATATACATTAATAATGACTTTATAATTGTATCCAGAAGCACATCTAAGGCATGATGAACCACTGGATCAAGTTACAGAAGGAGAGCACACATCACTCATCACTGGAGAGTGCTGATAAGCCAATAATAATGCCCAATTAAGCATGCTCATGAATTTAAGCACAAGATATAGCACATTAGTGCTCTGGCACTTGCAAATTTGCAAGGAATATACACAGTATTTAAGCCAGGGCAACATAATTGAATACACTTGAGTGTCTGGCAAGCATAGTAACAAGAACAGAGGCACAGGGAAGGATTCTAGCAAGAAATGCAAGCTCTAACAAGCACATAGCTTAGGAACTTTGCACAGAACCATGCACAACAAAGCTAGCCACAATTAAGCAGGCCCTTAGGCAGAGTAGGGCGACTGGCAAAGTAGAAGCAAGACATCGGCACAAGCAAAGACACGAAGACAAGCAGCACAAAGCGGCGCGGCGAAGATACGCGCATACACAGCTAGCTAGGCACAGCAGCAGAGCATTAGCACAACAGGCATCTCCATGAAGGGGAGCAGCCGTGGCCAGAGCTAGAGGATGAAGAAGAAGAGCAGACAAGAGAGAGGGAGAAGGTGGAGCACATACCGGGCGAGCAGACAGCAGTCGCGGCCATGGCGGCCACGGCGGCGCACGCCGAGCGCACGGCAGCACCTGGCCAGGCCAGGCCACGCCCAGACAAGCGCCGCAGCGCCCCAGCACCACCTCGGCGAGGCTCGCGGTGGCGACATGGCACCAGGGGCACCAGGAAGAAGAACCACGGCGTCTCCAGCGCACGGTGGCGGCGAACACCGAGAGCCAGGCGTACTGGAGGGTCGAGGGCGAGCGATCGAGGGCGCTAGCGTCAGATCGACGCGGACCACCGAGTCCGCCGTCGAAAGGCGGTTCAGATCCACCTGATCTCGCCGGCGGCGATGGCCTGAGTAGGCCGGAGTAATTCGGCGAAGGGGGGCGGCGACATGAGGATCCCCAGAGCTCCAAGGAGTTAGGGTTCGCGAGAGCGTGGGGAAGAAAGGGGTCGGTGCGACCGACCAAGCCCAAGTGGCTCGGGTTAGGGTTAACCCGCTGGGCCACCCTGACAGGTGGGCCCAGGGGCAATATAGACATTTCACATTTTTAAATAAACCAGAAACTTTGAAAATAAATAGAAAATGTTTCAGGGCTCTAAAAAAATAATTAAAAATATGAAAATTGATCAGCATAAAATTCTCTATCTAAATAAAATATCAAAGAGAATTTTTGAAGAAAATTAAGAATAAGTCTTAATTCGATGATTTAAATAATAATTTAAATCACACACATATTATTTTCAATAATGAAAATAAGTCCATTAATGCATTTGGACTTTAAAAACACCTTGACAACATTTCAAGGTTATATTTACCTTAAATAGAGTATCTCCAAATCAATCTTAGTATTAACCTCTTACATGAAATAATAATGACATCGGAAGGGGGGAACAAACCCTAAAACTGGAATCATGCATAATTGTTTCTTTAACCATTGCCCTTATCGGACAATGATGCTATTTTTCAGAAACAGAGGACAAGGGTCAGTCCACACCATCCAACTGCAAAACTTTGCAGTGTTCAGGCAAGTTCATCACTTGCTCATGTCATTTGTGTATTTCTATCAAATTACTTGAAAAGTACTATGGTTATCACTATTGCATAAAAACCAAAACCACTATTTTCATAACTATGAATATGACTATGTGGTGGGCAATGGAACCATGGACTGTGTTGATATGGTGGAGGTTCCATTGCAAGGGTTTATATACATCTAGGATTAAACAACAAATGTCGCCAGTGATTCTTGTGTCGTAATACCCGTGTTAACCATAAGATCCGGAGTGGGACGGAGTAGTCAAAAGTGTTTCCACCTCTCGTTCATCAACGGATGCGCTTTACCGTAGTACACTTGTAATCCAAGGGGGCAAGCTGGTGAGGCTGGGGAGTCCTAAGTCCCCACGGCATTGTCCGTAGTACACTTGTCGCCCGAAGGAGCAAGATGGTGAGGCTAGGGAGTCCTAAGTCCCCACGGTATTGCGGTCTATGATGGGTTGCAGCTACCGGCGAAGGAGTTTGGTTCGATCCCAGACTGTCGTCGTGGTCGGGGTCCACCCTGAAATCTATGGGAATAATGGGACCGGCGAGGACCCAGGGTCGGGGCATGCAACAAAGGGTGGGTGTTCGAGGTAGCGGAGGAACATGATTGGCTAGACCTTATACCGGGCCTCACACCGAAGGAAGTGTGGACGGGAAAGCTGCCCGGTTGGCACCAAGGTTAAGATCTCTTATGGGTAAAGCAACACACCTCTGCAGAGTGTAAAGAACCGTGACCTGTCACTCCCTGTTCCGGGATATGGAACTGCGAACGCGGCCGGAAAGGAGCTCCATGAAGTTCTAGTAAACCGGTGAAGGCTGACGGACATAGATCTCTGAAATAAAAGCAATCTCTTGAAGAAATGTTTATCAAAACCTGCATTGGTATTAGACTTTCTGGTCTAATATCGTAACTAGTGCATTAAACACCTCTTATCTATAATGAACTTGTTGAGTACGCTCGTACTCATCCCACTCTTAAATCCCTTGCTTAGATTGTCTGAATCGTCTGGAGGAGGACTACGACAACCCTGAAGGAGCCGAGATCATCGGCTATGAAGAACCAGACCTCTCTGGAGGTATTGAAGGCGTAGACTACCTCATAGTCTACGGAACCGGGGAGGCTTCCGGAGGAGATCAAGCCTAGAAGCATCGAGTAGTAGTAGTAGCCGAGCAGCCCGAACTCTTAATACTTAGCTGCTCGAGAGAATAAATGTATAACTTAATGAGACTTCTATATTGTAAGCTAAGTTGGGTTCGCCTCGAACCCAGGAGTATCCCTCTTAGGACCCAAGAGGAGCTCCGAGACAATATGTGTAATATGCTTGTAATAATAAATGAATGAGTTATGGACCTGCTATGTTCTGTTGTACTACTCTGAGGGATGTAATATTTGCGGAATGGTACTTCGTGAATGTTATATCAACGACTGACATACTACAACATGCAGTGGTATACTGGGTCACCACAATTCCCCAACATCGGTGGTTGCCTTGCATCCAACGCAGTTTAATATAGTTGGATCTTTTATACATGGTTTTTCTCGATACTCGAACAGCTCTGTGCATCAGCTGTGTGCATGCTACAACCGCAGAATCTAAACCAAACTAGACGGTAGAATTTCCAAACGCAGCGGATTCTCCTACGTGCAAATCACGCAGTAGCTGGCAGTGATTCCGACCCAGGTTCCAGCACGGTAGCTTCTCAAATTAAACACATAATTACTAAGGAAAAAATAACGCGCTAAGTGAAATAGCGTGGCCCTTCTCTAAACGCTATGCAAGTTATAACATACTAATAACACGCTATTTTTAAAATAGCATTTCATAAAAAATAAAAAAATAAACGATAGATATAACATGTATATAAGGATTTCAACAACTAAAAAATTGTCCAAAGTAATACATTTATACCTTTAACCAATTTTAATTGGATTGTATCAACACGCTTTTTCCATTCCTCTTATAGCAATGAAAGATGTTGAACTGAACTACTGGGCTATGGCTAGCACTACTGAAATACCTTTCAGTGTTGGGTAAGTTGGAGGAGAACTTGCAGGGATGAAGCTAGGTAAGATTGCCGTGTGTTGCGTAGGAGGCGGTGGCCTAGCAAAGAAGAACGTCGTCAGATCGAGCTCTTGGTCGAGGCGTGCGCCCTCCCGGTGCTTCTGGTTGGGACGTGTTGGGCGGAGGGGTGATGGCGTGTAACTCACACGTTCGTTGGGAACCCCAAGAGGAAGGTATGATGCGCACAGCAGCAAGTTTTCCCTCAGAAAGAAACCAAGGTTTATCGAACCAGGAGGAGCCAAGAAGCACGTTGAAGGTTGATGGCGGCGGGATGTAGTGCGGCGCAACACCAGGGATTCCGGCGCCAACGTGGAACCTGCACAACACAACCAAAGTACTTTGTCCCAACGAAACAGTGAGGTTGTCAATCTCACCGGCTTGCTGTAACAAAGGATTAACCGTATTGTGTGGAAGATGATTGTTTGCGTAAAACAAGAGAACAGTATTGCGAAGAGATTGTATTTCAAGAAAGAGAATTGGACCGGGGTCCACAGTTCACTAGAGGTGTCTCTCCCATAAGATAAACAGCATGTTGGGTGAACAAATTACAGTTGGGCAATTGACAAATAAAGAGGGCATGACCATGCACATACATATCATGATGAGTATAGTGAGATTTAATTGGGCATTACGACAAAGTACATAGACCGCCATCCAACTGCATCTATGCCTAAAAAGTCCACCTTCAGGTTATCATCCGAACCCCCTCCAGTATTAAGTTGCAAAGCAACAGACAATTGCATTAAGTATGGTGCGTAATGTAATCAACAACTACATCCTTAGACATAGCATCAATGTTTTATCCCTAGTGGCAACAGCACAACACAACCTTAGAACTTTATGTCACTGTCCCAGGTGTCAATGCAGGCATGAACCCACTATCGAGCATAAATACTCCCTCTTGGAGTTACAAGCATCTACTTGGCCAGAGCATCTACTAGTAACGGAGAGCATGCAAGATCATAAACAACACATAGATATAACTTTGATAATCAACATAACAAGTATTCTCTATTCATCGGATCCCAACAAATGCAACATATAGAATTACAGATAGATGATCTTGATCATGTTAGGCAGCTCACAAGATCCGACAATGATAGCACAATGGGGAGAAGACAACCATCTAGCTACTGCTATGGACCCATAGTCCAGGGGTAGACTACTCACTCATCACTCCGGAGGCGACCATGGCGGCGTAGAGTCCTCCGGGAGATGATTCCCCTCTCCGGCAGGGTGCCGGAGGCGATCTCCTGGATCCCCCGAGATGGGATCGGCGGCGGCGGCGTCTCAGTAAGGTTTTCCGTATCGTGGCTCTCGGTACTGGGGGTTTCGTCACGGAGGCTTTAAGTAGGCGGAAGGGCAAGTCAGGAGGGGGCACAGGGGCCCCACACCACAGGCCGGCGCGGCCAAGGGGGGGGGCCGCGCCGCCCTAGGGTTTGGGAACCCTGTGGCCCCACTTCGTTTCGTCTTCGGACTTCTGGAAGCTTCGTGGCAAAATAGGCCCCTGGGCGTTGATTTCGTCCAATTCCGAGAATATTTCCTTACTAGGATTTCTGAAACCAAAAACAGCAGAAAACAGCAACTGGCACTTCGGCATCTTGTTAATAGGTTAGTTCCAGAAAATGCACGAATATGACATAAAGTGTGCATAAAACATGTAGGTAACACCAATAATGTGGCATGGAACATAAGAAATTATCGATACGTTGGAGACGTATCAGCATCCCCAAGCTTAGTTCTGCTCGTCCCGAGCAGGTAAAACGATAACACAGATAATTTCTGGAGTGACATGCCATCATAATCTTGATCATACTATTTGTAAAGCATATGTAGTGAATGCAGCGATCAAAACAATGTATATGACATGAGTAAACAAGTGAATCATAAAGCAAAGACTTTTCATGAATAGCACTTCAAGACAAGCATCAATAAGTCTTGCATAAGAGTTAACTCATAAAGCAATAAATCAAAGTAAAGGCATTGAAGCAACACAAAAGAAGATTAAGTTTCAGCGGTTGCTTTCAACTTGTAACATGTATATCTCATGGATATTGTCAACATAGAGTAATATAACAAGTGCAATAAGCAAATATGTAGGAATCAATGCACAGTTCACACAAGTGTTTGCTTCTTGAGGTGGAGAGAAATAGGTGAACTGACTCAACATTGAAAGTAGAAGAATTGTCCTCCATAGAGGAAAAGCATCGATTGCTATATTTGTGCTAGAGCTTTGATTTTGAAAACATGAAACAATTTTGTCAACGGTAGTAATAAAGCATATGTATCATGTAAATTATATCTTACAAGTTGCAAGCCTCATGCATAGTGTACTAATAGTGCCCGCACCTTGTCCTAATTAGCTTGGACTACCGGATCATCACAATGCACATGTTTTGACCAAGTGTCACAAAGGGGTACCTCTATGCCGCCTGTACAAAGGTCTAAGGAGAAAGCTCGCATTGGATTTCTCGCTATTGATTATTCTTCAACTTAGACATCCATACCGGGACAACATAGACAACAGATAATGGACTCCTCTTTTATGCATAAGCATGTAACAACAATTAATAATTTTCTCATTTGAGATTGAGGATATATGTCCAAAACTGAAACTTCCACCATGGATCATGGCTTTAGTTAGCGGCCCAATGTTCTTCTCTAACAATATGCATGCTTAACCATAAGGTGGTAGATCTCTCTTACTTCAGACAAGACGGACATGCATAGCAACTCACATGAAATTCAACAATGAATAGTTGATGGCGTCCCCAGTGAACATGGTTATCGCACAACAAGCAACTTAATAAGAGATAAAGTGCATAATTACATATTCAATACCACAATAGTTTTTAAGCTATTTGTCCCATGAGCTATATATTGCAAAGGTGAATGATGGAATTTTAAAGGTAGCACTCAAGCAATTTACTTTGGAATGGCAGAAAATACCATGTAGTAGGTAGGTATGGTGGACACAAATGGCATAGTGGTTGGCTCAAGTATTTTGGATGCATGAGAAGTATTCCCTCTCGATACAAGGTTTAGGCTCGCAAGGCTTATTTGAAACAAACACAAGGATGAACCGGTGCAGCAAAACTCACATAAAAGACATATTGAAAACATTATAAGACTCTACACCGTCTTCCTTGTTGTTCAAACTCAATACTAGAAATTATCTAGACCTTAGAGAAACCAAATATGCAAACCAAATTATAGCATGCTCTATGTATTTCTTCATTAATAGGTGCAAAGCATATGATGCAAGAGCTTAATCATGAGCACAACAATTGCCAAGTATCACATTACCCAAGACATTTATAGCAATTACTACATGTATCATTTTCTAATTCCAACCATATAACAATTTAACGAAGGAGAAACTTCGCCATGAATACTATGAGTAGAAACCAAGGACATACTTGTCCATATGCTACAGCGGAGCGTGTCTCTCTCCCATAAAGTGAATGTTAGGATCCATTTTATTCAAACAAAACAAAAAAAAAACAAACCGACGCTCCAAGCAAAGCACATAAGATGTGATGGAATAAAAATATAGTTTCAGGGGAGGAACCTGATAATGTGTCGATGAAGAAGGGGATGCCTTGGGCATCCCCAAGCTTAGACGCTTGAGTCTTCTTAGAATATGCAGGGGTGAACCACCGGGGCATCCCCAAGCTTAGAGCTTTCACTCTCCTTGATCATGTTGCATCATACTCCTCTCTTGATCCTTGAAAACTTCCTCCACACCAAACTCGAAACAACTTATTAGAGGGTTAGTGCACAATAAAAATTAGCATATTCAGAGGTGACACAATCATTCTTAACACTTCTGGACATTGCATAATGCTACTGGACATTAGTGGATCAAAGAAATTCATCCATCATAGCAAAAGAGGCAATGAGAAATAAAAGGCAGAATCTGTCAAAACAGAACAGTTCGTATTGACGAATTTTAAAATGGCACCAGGCTTGCTCAAATGAAAATGATCAAATTGAATGAAAGTTGCGTACATATCTGAGGATCATGCACGTAAATTGGCTTAATTTTCTGAGTTACCTACAGGGAGGTGGACCCAGATTCGTGACAGCAAAGAAATCTGGAACTGCGCAGTAATCCAAATCTAGTACTTACTTTTCTATCAACGGCTTAACTTGGCACAACAAAACACAAAACTAAGATAAGGAGAGGTTGCTACAGTAGTAAAAAACTTCCAAGACATAAAATAAAAACAAAGTACTGTAGGTAAAAACATGGGTTGTCTCCCATAAGCGCTTTTCTTTAACGCCTTTCAGCTAGGCGCAGAAAGTGTGTATCAAGTATTATCGAGAGACGAAGTGTCAACATCATAATTTGTTCTCATAATAGAATCAAAAGGTAACTTCATTCTCTTTCTAGGGAAGTGTTCCATACCTTTCTTGAGAGGAAATTGATATTTTATATTACCTTCCTTCATATCAATGATAGCACCAACAGTTCGAAGAAAAGGTCTTCCCAATATAATGGGACAAGATGCATTGCATTCAATATCCAAGACAACAAAATCAACGGGAACAAGGTTATTGTTAACGGTAATGCGAACATTATCAACTTTCCCCAAAGGTTTCTTTGTAGAATGATCAGCAAGATTAACATCCAAATAACAATTTTTCAGCGGTGGCAAGTCAAGCATATTATAAATTTTCTTAGGCATAACAGAAATACTTGCACCAAGATCACATAAAGCATTACAATCAAAATCTTTAACCTTCATCTTAATGATGGGCTCCCAACCATCCTCTAGCTTTCTAGGAATAGAGGCTTCGCGCTCTAGTTTCTCTTCTCTAGCTTTTATGAGAGCATTTGTAATATGATGTGTAAAAGCCAAATTTATAGCACTAGCATTAGGACTTTTAGCAAGTTTTTGCAAGAACTTTATAACTTCAGAGATGTGGCAATCATCAAAATTCAAACCATTATAATCTAAAGCAATGGGATCATCATCCCCAATGTTGGAAAAAATTTCAGCAGCTTCATCACAAGCAGTTTCAGCAGTTTTAGCAGTTTCAGGCAGTTTCTCGCGCTTTGCATTAGAAGTGGAAACATTGCTAACACCAATTCTTTTATTAGTATTAGTAGGAGGTGCAGCAACATGTGTAGCATTAGCATTACAAGTGGTGGTAATAGTCCAAACTTTAGCTACATTCTTCTCTTTAGCTAGTTTTTCATTTTCTTCTCTATCCCACCTAGCACGCAGTTCAGCCATTAATCTTATATTCTCATTAATTCTAACTTGGATGGCATTTGCTGTAGTAGTAATTTTATCATCTAAATCCTCAGGTTTAGCAGCCATTTTATTAATTAAAGAAGATTGTGATGCAGACATGTATGAGATTCGGTTTTCAGCATTAGCAAGTTTAGTTTGCAACCCCGAGATCTCCCTATTCAGATTTTCAAGTTGATTCCCTATATTCTTCAACAAGGTAGATTGCTCATTCATAGTTTTGGTAAACAATTTAGTTTGCTCATATTGCGATTGCATAAAGCTCTTGGTGGATCTTTCAATTTCTAGCATCTTTTCTTCATTAGGTGAAGCATATCTACCATAAGAGTTACCATTAGCAGGATATGGCCTAGAATCATTATGATTATTATTTTTAATGAAATTCACATCAACATATTCTCTTTGAGCAACCAATGACGCTAACGGAACATTATTAGAATTAACATTAGGCCTACCATTCACAAGCATAGACATAATAGCATCAATCTTATCACTCAAGGAAGAGGTTTCTTCGACAGAATTTACCTTCTTACCTTGTGGAGCTCTTTCCGTGTGCCATTCAGAGTAGTTGATCATCATATTATCAAGAAGCTTTGTTGCTTCACCAAGAGTGATGGACATAAAGGTACCTCCAGCAGCTGAATCCAATAAATTATGTGAAGAAAAATTTAGTCCTGCATAGAAGGTTTGGATGATCATCCAAGTAGTCAGTCCATGGGTTGGGCAATTTTTAACCAGAGATTTCATTCTTTCCCAAGCTTGAGCAACATGTTCAGTATCTAATTGTTTAAAATTCATTATGCTACTCCTCAAAGATATAATTTTAGCAGGGGGATAATATCTACCAATAAAAGCATCCTTGCATTTAGTCCATGAATCAATACTATTCTTAGGCAGAGATAGCAACCAATCTTTAGCTCTTCCTCTTAATGAGAAAGGGAACAATTTTAATTTTATAATGTCACCATCTACATCTTTATATTTTTGCATTTCACATAGTTCAACAAAATTATTAAGATGGGCAGCAGCATCATCAGAACTAACACCAGAAAATTGCTCTCGCATAACAAGATTCAGTAAAGCAGGTTTAATTTCAAAGAATTCTGCTGTAGTAGCAGGTGGAGCAATAGGTGTGCATAAGAAATCATTATTATTTGTGGTTGTGAAGTCACACAACTTAGTATTTTCAGGGTTGGCCATTTTAGCAACAGTAAATAAAGAAAACTAGATAAAGTAAATGCAAGTAACTAATTTTTTTGTGTTTTTGATATAGCAAACAAGATAGCAAATAAAGTAAAACTAGCAACTAATTTTTTTGTATTTTAATTTAGTGCAGCAAACAAAGTAGTAAATAAAACTAAGCAAGACAAAAACAAAGTAAAGAGATTGAGAAGTGGAGACTCCCCTTGCAGCGTGTCTTGATCTCCCTGCAACGGCGCCAGAAATTTAGCTTGATGGCGTGTAACTCACACGTTCGTTGGGAACCCCAAGAGGAAGGTATGATGCGCACAGCAGCAAGTTTTCCCTCAGAAAGAAACCAAGGTTTATCGAACCAGGAGGAGCCAAGAAGCACGTTGAAGGTTGATGGCGGCGGGATGTAGTGCGGCGCAACACCAGGGATTCCGGCGCCAACGTGGAACCTGCACAACACAACCAAAGTACTTTGTCCCAACGAAACAGTGAGGTTGTCAATCTCACCGGCTTGCTGTAACAAAGGATTAACCGTATTGTGTGGAAGATGATTGTTTGCAGAAAACAGTAGAACAGTATTGCAGTAGATTGTATTTCAGTAAAGAGAATTGGACCGGGGTCCACAGTTCACTAGAGGTGTCTCTCCCATAAGACAAACATCATGTTGGGTGAACAAATTACAGTTGGGCAATTGACAAATAAAGAGGGCATGACCATGCACATACATATCATGATGAGTATAGTGAGATTTAATTGGGCATTACGACAAAGTACATAGACCGCCATCCAACTGCATCTATGCCTAAAAAGTCCACCTTCAGGTTATCATCCGAACCCCCTCCAGTATTAAGTTGCAAAGCAACAGACAATTGCATTAAGTATGGTGCGTAATGTAATCAACAACTACATCCTTAGACATAGCATCAATGTTTTATCCCTAGTGGCAACAGCACAACACAACCTTAGAACTTTATGTCACTGTACCAGGTGTCAATGCAGGCATGAACCCACTATCGAGCATAAATACTCCCTCTTGGAGTTACAAGCATCTACTTGGCCAGAGCATCTACTAGTAATGGAGAGCATGCAAGATCATAAACAACACATAGATATAACTTTGATAATCAACATAACAAGTATTCTCTATTCATCGGATCCCAACAAACGCAACATATAGAATTACAGATAGATGATCTTGATCATGTTAGGCAGCTCACAAGATCCGACAATGATAGCACAATGGGGAGAAGACAACCATCTAGCTACTGCTATGGACCCATAGTCCAGGGGTAGACTACTCACTCATCACTCCGGAGGCGACCATGGCGGCGTAGAGTCCTCCGGGAGATGATTCCCCTCTCCGGCAGGGTGCCGGAGGCGATCTCCTGGATCCCCCGAGATGGGATCGGCGGCGGCGGCGTCTCTGGAAGGTTTTCCGTATCGTGGCTCTCGGTACTGGGGGTTTCGTCACGGAGGCTTTAAGTAGGCGGAAGGGCAAGTCAGGAGGGGGCACAGGGGCCCCACACCATAGGCCGGCGCGACCAAGGGGGGGCCGCGCCGCCCTAGGGTTTGGGCACCCTGTGGCCCCACTTCGTTTCGTCTTCGGACTTCTGGAAGCTTCGTGGCAAAATAGGCCCCTGGGCGTTGATTTCGTCCAATTCCGAGAATATTTCCTTACTAGGATTTCTGAAACCAAAAACAGCAGAAACAAAGAATCGGCACTTCGGCATCTTGTTAATAGGTTAGTTCCAGAAAATGCACGAATATGACATAAAGTGTGCATAAAACATGTAGGTAACACCAATAATGTGGCATGGAACATAAGAAATTATCGATACGTTGGAGACGTATCAAGGGGGTCGGCCACAACTAGAGGATAGTGGCGCTACTGCTATAATAGCCGCCATCGCCGCGGCGCGTGGCGAGTCGAATGACTGGGTAGTTGCCGACATGGGGTTAAGTTGAGCTAGGTTGGAATCGGAAGCTCGTGGGCTGAATTGACTCGTGGGATGCCACTAGTTTCATAAACTTTTTAGCGCGCTACTGTAAGGGTATTTTACCCTTATCCATTATTTTGGTAACAATGACACCGTGCTAAGAGTATTTGGCCTAATACATGTTTATAAGGATAATCCCAGGTATTAGCCAAAGAGACATAAATGGTGTATCAAAGGAACAAGAAGGCTAAAGGAGACCCCCACTTCGACAACAATCAAAAAGGGGGTCTACAACAGGGCGCCGGTCATAGGACCGGTTGGACCGGCCCGTGCGCCGGCAGACTCCGGTCCGCCGCCCGGTCGACCGGGCGCTGGGTCGGGCGCCCCGGCGCCAACCGGCCCCTGTGCTTACACCAACCGGGAGGGCTACTGTAAGCCTCTGGAACGCTCTAGTTCATGCCCGGTCTGCCGCCCAGTTTGGACCGGCGGCTCCGATCCCTGGCCCGGTCGGATCGGGTGCTGGACCGGACGCTTCGGCGCCGACCGAGCTCTGCGCCGACGCAAACCGGGAGGAGTACTGAGAAGGTTTTCGAGGCTCCGGTTGGGGTCCGGTCTGCCGCCCGGTTTGGACCGGTGGGTCCGGTCCGACCGGGCCCTGCGCCGGACGGTCCGGTCCCTGGTCCGGTTGACCGGGAATCTCGGGAGAAAGCTGATGTGTCAAGTGAGCAACGGTCATATTTCAAGTGACACTATAAATACCCCTTCTCCTACCTCTAAAGGGGTAGGCACTACACTACAAGCTGTTCTTGAGCTCTCTCTCTCATACTCCATTGCTAGAAACACCAAAAGCCTCAGATCTCCCTCCTCCTCCACCCAAACTCAAATCCCTCCGGGAAAACAATAGAGGAGGACCCGATCTACTGTTCTACCAAGCCAAATCTCATTCCCCTTGTATTCATCAACAAGCTTGCTCTCTAGGGTTCCTTGGAAACCCTAGGTGGGCAAGAGTGGTCCGGAAGCATCCGGGCTGTGGATTTGCTCCTGACAAGATTGCGAAGGTTTGGAGGCTAGCTCAAAGTCTACCACAAGTGAGTGAGCTATTCCTTCGTGGGATAGGCTCCGGAGAATAGGGTGAGCCTTCGTTGTTGTGGGTATACTTCATGGGTGTACCATCGACAGTGCCTAGATCCGGCAAGCCCGGGTGGCCCATAGATGGTGATGTGGCATGTGGCCCATTGGGCGGCCTAGTTGCTGTTGATCCTGAAGGATGAAGTCCAGCCCAGGAGAGGGAAGCCGGATCCAACCGACCTTCGGAGGAAGTCGGATCCATGGAGGCCCATAAGGAACCCGGATCCAGTACGATGTATAAAGGAAGGCGGATCCTTGACGTACACGTCAAGACATTGTACCGTAGTTAGGCAACCTGTAATCCGGCTAGGACTCTCCATGTAAACCCTAGATCCGTGCGCCTTTATAAGCCGGATCCCGGGAGCCCTAGAGGCACAACCACAACTCATTGTAACATCGCGAAAGCGCCCAGATAATTCCAGACAAGCAGCAGTAGGCCCTGTCATCGTGCAGGTGTTCCGAAGCTGGGTAAATCGCGTACCACCGTCCCGTGTGCACTCCGCCCTATGGCCCCTACTTCTTCTCCCCCTCGTGAGGATCCCTCCTCCGAGGCACCGTCGATTAGGCAACGACAGTTGGCGCCCACCGTGGGGCCTACGGCGTCTGGAGGCCGGAACCGGGAGGGTTCCGCCATGGGAAGCTACGACGACACCATCGCTGTGGGGCGCGTCCTTTACGCCGGAAATCTGTCGATCGTCCCTTCGGATGAGTGCTGGATTCCGGCTAAGACAAACCCCGTCAAGCTCTCCATCGTCCCAGTCGGCGGCATTCACATCTTCATCGGTGAAACCGTCGATTCCGACGGAAACCCACTGGTAAGTAACGCAGACGCGACCGCCGCTGAGCGGGACGCAGTCGCGAAGATCCGATCTGAGATGCAGGAGCTTCCCAAGGAAGATTCCACCTTGGATCTGGAAAAATCAAAACCCACCCAATCCGCCCCTGAGCAGGAAATAAAGGTGGAAGACCAATGCAGATCCGCCTGGGTCTCCCAGGTGTTAGAGAAGCAAAGGTGTCACTTCGTACACTTCTTGGCCCATACCGCCGGAACCGCCCCTCAAGAAGCCGGAGCTGGTCCCGAGCAGGTCAAGGTACCGGAAAACAACGCTGCTCCGGATCAGCACGAGGCTGTCGGAGAAAGCGGAACTCCAGTTGAAGAGTCGATTCTGGGCAACCTAAGCCCAATTTCCGGGGACACCCCGTCCATGGACACTGAAGAGTTCGATCGCAAGGTAAGGGAATACGAATAAGGTGATCAGCCTAAAGTTGAATCCGCCCAGCCTAAGCAGGTTCTCGCAACCCTGGCGGCGCTGAATCAGCGCGAATCAGAGGATGAAAACACCCACTCCGACCCACAGCCATCCCACGCAGGATCTCCGCTATCGCGGGAACGACCGCGTAAGGAAGTCTTGTCCCCAGAGGAGCTGGTTGAGCAAGCAGGCATGGAGGCAATCGCACACTCGGATATTCTCAACAAACCCATCACTCCCGAAGATGCAGAAGCGCTAGAAGCTAAGAGGATAGAGATGCTGGCCACAGCCCAAAAATTTGCTCGAACCGCAGCTGCAATGATTGACGAGAGAAAGGAGGCCGCGAATTTCGTGGACAGCTTTATCAAGCATGAGCAGGAGGTAGACGAATCACTGGTGAAGGTCAAGCAACTCAGCAAAGCACTGGGAGGATAAGATCACTGAGGCTCAATAGGAGATCGATAAGATCCGACGGGAAACTATAGCTCCCCGTAAGATCACCTTTGCAACTCCGACCGAGCAGCCGCCGTACGCCACTCCAAAGGACAATATGAAGAAGGCTGCGGAGATCTTGAAGAAAAAATACGAGGAGATCGACATCAACTACGTCCGTACGCTGGTTGCTTCAGCAATGAAGCAGCAGAGCAAGGCAAATACTTCGCGCAAGTTGGAATCCAACCCGGAGCATTGCGTCTCCACCGCGTAGAAGGACGCCTACGACAATCGCCATCGAGATGACGAATCGCGAACCGGATCCTTAGAACGCAGAAGGAAAACCAGAGAACACCCAAATCCAATCCCTGTACCATCAAAGACGCCTCCGTCAGATCCCAGAAAGGGAAAGGATGCAATGTACACTGGTAAGGACAAGCACCGCAATTCCTCACCTCCGCCTAACAGATATCCGCGTCCTCCACCTCCTCGTCGTCGTAGTCCAGCCGGAAACACCAGGCCCCATGGGCCTGGCGGAATCAATATCCGCGACAACGTGCTGCCTTCAAGGAACAGGACCAGGGAGCGAACGCCGGAACCTCGTCGGAGCCAGAACAATGACTGCGAGCCGGAGCACAGGAGGAGTCGGAACAAAGAACGCGACCCGGAGCATCGCAGAAGCCGGAACGGCCACGGCAGCCAACACCAAGGTGAATGCAGCCATCGAAGCCGGAGCCAGCATCGCTAGGGGCGAGGAGAATCTGAAGGCGGAAGCAAAAGGTCAGACCGGCCCCCTCGCAGGTCTCCCTCACCACCACCTAGTGGTGGAAGCGGAGGTGGAGGCGGAGGCGGTGGCCGGAGATCTCGCTCACGCTCAAAATCCCCCCGCCACGGCTCGCGTGATGCGCGGGAACACCTCAACGAATACAGAACTGACTACAATTGCCTGAAGTGCTTTGGCAGGATGATTCGAGAGGAACCAAAGCCAAGGATGAACCTCAAGCTACCCGGAAACCTGAAGCATTATGATGGCACGGAAAGGCCGGATACCTGGATCGAAGATTACTACAATGCAGTAAACTTTGCCGGAGGAACCCCTAACATCGCCTGCCGCATGCTCCAGCTGTACCTTGTAGGTCCAGCCCGGATCTGGCTCAGCGACCTCGAGAAGAACTCCATCTTTTGCTGGTTTGACCTGAAGACAGCCTTTGAGAAACACTTCAGGGGCACCTACAAAAGGCCTGCCACAACAAGCGACTTGCAAGCATGTATCCAGAAGAAGGGAGAAACTTCAAGACACTTCCTCACATGATGGTTGGCATGCAGGAACGAGTGTGAAAATGTTGATCACACCACGGCCATGCACGCCTTCATTGGTGGATTGCAAAGGGGAGGATTGTTGCGAAACAAGCTTACTTGCTTGGCTAACGCAAACAAACTGACTTTGGATGACATGATCTCCATTGCCAGTGATCATACTGCCGCCGACGACGACGCAGGCGGAGATCTAGCAGCCACTGCAATTCCCATGCATCTGCAGAAGAAGAACCGTGACAACGGTAACAGCAGCGGCAACAAGCAGAAAAATCCCCCTGATGACCAGAAGAGTGGCGGATCCGAGATGGTCGCCATAGCATTCCAACGCGGAGGTCAAGGAGGCGGAAGAGGACGCGGCCGCGGAGGCGGAGCCGGTAGGGGCCAGCAGCGTGGCGATGAAGCCACCGCTGCCGGATCCCGCGCCCCGCAAACCTACGAAGAGTACAGAGACATGCCCTGCCTGGCCCATCTGGATCCGGCTACGGGGAAGTCCACTCACACTAACCGCAACTGCAAGTGGGTCAATGATCTGAAGAACGACCCGGAAGCAGGATACAAGCGAGCCCGGAAGCACCGCCCACGCGGCAAAGGAGGCAAAGGCAAGAACAAGGACAAAGAGGAGGACAGTTCCGAGGCGATGGACGAGGATGACAACTCGCCGGACCCCAAAGCAGGATCCGCAGCTAAATCCAACCCTTCCTCGGAACCCCAACAGTCCGTGCCACCAAGTCAGCTTTCCGGATCCTGAACGCCATAGTTCCGGCTGTGCCGCAGTATGTCAGGTGGTCGGAAGTCCCGTGCACATTTGATAGGCAGGATCCCCCTACCATTGTGCCAAAAGAGTGCTACGCCTTGGTTGTAAGTCCCCGCATAGACGACTACGACTTCTCCAAGTGCCTCATGGATGGCGGAGCTAGCCTGAACATCATGTACCTGGAGACTCTGGAGCGGATGAACCTTACCAAGGAACAACTCAAACACAGCAACACTGAGTTTCATGGCGTCGTTCCGGGTAAAAAGGCGAATTCCCTCGGTAGCATCACACTTCCCATGGCCTTCGGGGATGTTCATATTTTCCGCAAAGAAAGGATCACGTTTGAGGTCGTGCCCTTCAAGAGCTCCTACCACGTCATCTTCGGCAGGCCCACCTACCACAAGTTCCACGCAAGAGCGTGCTACATCTAAAACAAGCTCAAGATTCCGGGTCCCAATGGTATGATTACCGTATCCGGAGACTACAAAAAGGCTCATGAGTGCGAGTTGGGCGAAGCCGCCTTCGCAGAGTCTGTGATATCTGGAGAGGAGCTGAAAGGCTACAGAGGCGCGGTGGATCCGACTGAGATGCAGACCACCAAGAAACATATCTCCGAACAGAAAAATTGCTTCAAGGCCGCGATAGAGACCAAGAAAGTCAATTTCAAGGAAGGAGACACTACCAAGCAGGTCTCGGTCGGAGCCAACATGGACCCCAAATAGGAAGACGCGTGATGTCTACGGGTGCTTCTATTCTTGTAGACAGTGTTGGGCCTCCAAGAGCAGAGGTTTGTAGAACAACAGCAAGTTTCCCTTAAGTGGATCACCCAAGGTTTATCGATCTCAGGGAGGAAGAGGTCAAAGATATCCCTCTCATGCAACCCTGCAACCACAAAGCAAGAAGTCTCTTGTGTCCCCAACACACCTAATAGGTGCACTAGTTCGGCGAAGAGATAGTGAAATACAGGTGGTATGAATAAGTATGAGCAGTAGTAACGGCACCAGAAAAGTGCTTTGCTGCCCAGGACTGGCGTGTGGTTGATGGTGGTAATATTGCGGCAGTACAGATGCAGTAGAACAGTAAACAAGCAGCGATAGAAGTATTTAGGAACAAGGCCTAGGGATCATACTTTCACTAGTGGACACTCTCAACTTTGATCACATAACAGAATAAATAGATAAATGCTAGACTCTACACCCTCTTGTTGGATGATGAACACCACTAACTGTGTAGGATTACACGAACCCTCAATGCCGGAGTTAACAAGCTCCACAATATTCGATATTCATATTTAAATAACCTTAGAGTGCATGATAGATCAACACAACTACACCAAGTACTAACATAGCATGCACACTGTCACCATCACACTATGAAGGAGGCATAGATCACATCAATACTATCATAGCAATAATTAACTTCATAATCTACAAGAGATTACAATCATAACCTACGCCAAGTACTACACGATGCACACACTGTCACCTTTACACCGTGGAGGAGGAATAGAGTACTTTAATAACATCACTAGAGTAGCACATAGATGAATAGTGATACAAAACTCATATGAATCTCAATCATGTAAGGCAGCTCATGAGATCATTGTATTGAAGTACATAGGAGAGAGATTAACCACATAGCTACCGGTACAGCCCTTAGCCTCGATGGAGAACTACTCCCTCCTCATGGGAGACAACAGCGGTGATGAAGATGGTGGTGGAGATGGCAGCGGTGTCGATGGAGAAGCCTTCCGGGGGCACTTCCCCGTCCCGGCGGCGTGCCGGAACAGAGACTCCTGTCCCCCAGATCTTGGCTTCGCGATGGCGGCGGCTCTGGAAGGTTTCTCGTACCGTGGCTTTTTCGTATCGAAGTTTTAGGTCAGGGACCTTTATATAGGCGAAGAGGCGGAGTCGGAAGGCTGAAGAGGCGGTGACACAATAGGGCGGCGCGGCCAGGGCCTGGGCCGCGCTAGCCTAGTGTCTGGTGGGCCTGTGGCCCCCCTCTGGCGGCTCTCGGGTGTTCTGGAAGCTTCGTGTGATTCTAAGATGCTGGGCGTTGATTTCGTCCAATTCCGAGAATATTTCCTTACTAGGATTTCTGAAACCAAAAACAGCAGAAAACATGAACTGGCCCTTCGGCATCTCGTCAATAGGTTAGTTCCGGAAAACGCATAAAAACGATATAAAGTGTGCATAAAACATGTAGATATCATCAATAATGTGGCATGGAACATAAGAAATTATCGATACGTCGGAGACGTATCAGCATCCCCAAGCTTAGTTTCTGCTCGTCCCGAGCAGGTAAACGATAACAAAGATAATTTCTGGAGTGACATGCCATCATAACCTTGATCATACTATTGTAAGCATATGTAATGAATGCAGCGATCAAAACAATGGTAATGCAATGAGTAAACAAATGAATCATATAGCAAAGACTTTTCATGAATAGTACTTTCAAGACAAGCATCAATAAGTCTTGCATAAGAGTTAACTCATAAAGCAATAATTCAAAGTAAAGGCATTGAAGCAACACAAAGGAAGATTAAGTTTCAGCGGTTGCTTTCAACTTATAACATGTATATCTCATGGATAATTGTCAATGCAAAGTAATATAACAAGTGCAATATGCAAGTATGTAGGAATCAATGCACAGTTCACACAAGTGTTTGCTTCTTGAGGTAGAGAGAAATAGGTGAACTGACTCAACATAAAAGTAAAAGAATGGTCCTTCAAAGAGGAAAGCATCGATTGCTATATTTGTGCTAGAGCTTTGGTTTTGAAAACAAGAAACAATTTTGTCAACGGTAGTAATAAAGCATATGTGTTATGTAAATTATATCTTACAAGTTGCAAGCCTCATGCATAGTATACTAATAGTGCCCGCACCTTGTCCTAATTAGCTCGGATTACCGGGATTATCGCAATGCACATGTTTTAACCAAGTGTCACAAAGGGGTACCTCTATGCCGCCTGTACAAAGGTCTAAGGAGAAAGCTCGCATTGGATTTCTCGCTATTGATTATTCTCAACTTAGACATCCATACCGGGACAACATAGACAACAGATAATGGACTCCTCTTTTATGCATAAGCATTCAACAACAATTAATTTTCTCATATGAGATTGAGGATATTTGTCCAAAACTGAAACTTCCACCATGGATCATGGCTTTAGTTAGCGGCCCAATGTTCTTCTCTAACATTATGCATGCTCTAACCATTCTAGCGGTAAATCTCCCTTACTTCAGACAAGACGGACATGCATAGCAACTCACATGATATTCAACAAAGAGTAGTTGATGGCGTCCCCAGGAACATGGTTATCGCACAACAAGCAACTTAATAAGAGATAAAGTGCATAAGTACATATTCAATACCACAATAGTTTTTAGGCTATTTGTCCCATGAGCTATATATTGCAAAGGTAGAGGATAGAAATTTAAAGGTAGCACTCAAGCAATTTACTTTGGAATGGCGGAGAAATACCATGTAGTAGGTAGGTATGGTGGACACAAATGGCATAGTGGTTGGCTCAAGGATTTTGGATGCATGAGAAGTATTCCCTCTCGATGCAAGGATTAGGCTAGCAAGGTTATTTGAAACAAACACAAGGATGAACCGGTGCAGCAAAACTCACATAAAAGACATATTGTAAACATTATAAGACTCTACACCGTCTTCCTTGTTGTTCAAACACTTTACTAGAAATTATCTAGACCTTAGAGAGACCAATTATGCAAACCAAATTTTAGCAAGCTCTATGTATTTCTTCATTAATGGGTGCAAAGTATATGATGCAAGAGCTTAAACATGAGCACAACAATTGCCAAGTATCACATTATCCAAGACATTATAGCAATTACTACATGTATCATTTTCCGTTTCCAACCATATAACAGTTAACGAAGCAGTTTCAACCTTCGCCATGAAAATTAAAAGCTAAGAACACATGTGTTCATATGAACCAGCGGAGCGTGTCTCTCTCCCACACAAGCATTTATTCAAACAAAAACAAAAACAAAAACAAACAGACGCTCCAAGTAAAGTACATATGATGTGACCGAATAAAAATATAGTTTCAAGAGAAGGAACCTGATAATTTGTCGATGAAGAAGGGGATGCCTTGGGCATCCCCAAGCTTAGATGCTTGAGTCATGCAGGGATGAACCACCGGGGCATCCCCAAGCTTAGAGCTTTCACTCTTCTTGATCATATTGTATCATCCTCCTCTCTTGACCCTTGAAAACTTCCTTCACACCAAACTCGAAACAAACTCATTAGAGGGTTAGTGCATAATCAAAAATTAACATGTTCAGAGGTGACACAATCATTCTTGACACTTATGGACATTGCCCAAAGCTTCTGAAAGTTAATGGAATAAAGAAATCCATCAAACATAGCAAAACAGGCAATACGAAATGAAAGGCAGAATCTGTCAAAACAGAACAGTCCGTAAAGACGAATTTTATTGAGGCACCAGACTTGCTCAAATGAAAATGCTCAAATTCAATGAAAGTTGCGTACATATCTGAGGATCACTCACGTAAATTGGCATAATTTTCTGAGTTACCTACAGAGAATTAGGCCCAGATTCGTGACAGCAAGAAATCTGTTTCTGTGCAGTAATCCAAATCTAGTATCAATTTTTCTATCAAAGACTTTACTTGGCACAAAAAATGCAATAAAATAAGATAAGGAGAGGTTGCTACAGTAGTAACAACTTCCAAGACTCAAATATAAAACAAATTTACTGTACCAAAATAAACACATGGGTTATCTCCCAAGAAGTTCTTTCTTTATAGCCATTAAGATGGGCTCAGCAGTTTTAATGATGCACTCGCAAGAAATAGTATTTGGAGCAAAAAGAGAGCATCAAGAAGCAAATTCAAAACACATTTAAGTCTAACCCACTTCCTATGCAAAGGAATCTTGTAAATAAACAAATTCATGAAGCATAATGCAACAAGCATATAAGGATAAAACAAGTGCAGCTTCAAGATTTTAAGCATATAGAGAGGTGTTTTAGTAACATGAAAATTTCTACAACCATATTTTCCTCTCTCATAATATCTTTCAGTAGCATCATGAGCAAACTCAACAATATAACTATCACATAAAGCGTTCTTATCATGAGTCTCATGCATAAAATTATTACTCTCCACATAAGCATAATCAATTTTATTAGTTGTAGTGGGAGCAAATTCAACAAAGTAGCTATCATTATTCTTCTCATCATCAAATATAGGAGGCATATTGTAATCATAATCAAATTTATCCTCCATAACAGGCGGTACCAAAAGACTACTATCATTATAATCATCATAAATAGGAGGTAAAGTATCATCAAAGAAAATTTTCTCCTCCATGCCCGGGGGACTAAAAAGATCATGCTCATCAAAACCAGCTTCCCCAAGCTTAGAATTTTCCATAGCATTAGCAACAATAGTGTTCAAAGCGTTCATACTAACATGTTCCATGGGTTTTTTAATTTTCGGATCAAACCATCCATGTCTTAAATCAGGAAATAGAATAAGAAGCTCATTGTTGTCCATTATGCCTTACTAGTGTAAACAAGAAACAAAAAGATGCAATTGCAGGATCTAAAGGAAATAGCTTCGAGCACACACACAATGGCGCCAGAAAAGTACTTAGTTACCTGGAACCGGAGTATGAGTGCCTTTTAGCTTTCCTCCCCGGCAACGGCGCCAGAAAAGTGCTTGATGTCTACGGGTGCTTCTATTCTTGTAGACAGTGTTGGGCCTCCAAGAGCAGAGGTTTGTAGAACAACAGCAAGTTTCCCTTAAGTGGATCACCCAAGGTTTATCGATCTCAGGGAGGAAGAGGTCAAAGATATCCCTCTCATGCAACCCTGCAACCACAAAGCAAGAAGTCTCTTGTGTCCCCAACACACCTAATAGGTGCACTAGTTCGGCGAAGAGATAGTGGAATACAGGTGGTATGAATAAGTATGAGCAGTAGTAACGGCACCAGAAAAGTGCTTTGCTGCCCAAGACTGGCGTGTGGTTGATGGTGGTAATATTGCGGCAGTACAGATGCAGTAGAACAGTAAACAAGCAGCGATAGCAGTATTTAGGAACAAGGCCTAGGGATCATACTTTCACTAGTGGACACTCTCAACTTTGATCACATAACAGAATAAATAGATAAATGCTAGACTCTACACCCTCTTGTTGGATGATGAACACCACTAACCGTGTAGGATTACACGAACCCTCAATGCCGGAGTTAACAAGCTCCACAATATTCGATATTCATATTTAAATAACCTTAGAGTGCATGATAGATCAACACAACTACACCAAGTACTAACATAGCATGCACACTGTCACCATCACACTATGAAGGAGGCATAGATCACATCAATACTATCATAGCAATAATTAACTTCATAATCTACAAGAGATTACAATCATAACCTACGCCAAGTACTACACGATGCACACACTGTCACCTTTACACCGTGGAGGAGGAATAGAGTACTTTAATAACATCGCTAGAGTAGCACATAGATGAAAAGTGATACAAAACTCATATGAATCTCAATCATGTAAGGCAGCTCATGAGATCATTGTATTGAAGTACATAGGAGAGAGATTAACCACATAGCTACCGGTACAGCCCTTAGCCTCGATGGAGAACTACTCCCTCCTCATGGGAGACAGCAGCGGTGATGAAGATGGCAGTGGAGATGGCAGCGGTGTCGATGGAGAAGCCTTCCGGGGGCACTTCCCCGTCCCGGCGGCGTGCCGGAACAGAGACTCCTGTCCCCCAGATCTTGGCTTCGCGATGGCGGCGGCTCTGGAAGGTTTCTCGCACCGTGGCTTTTTCGTATGGAAGTTTTAGGTCAGGGACCTTTATATAGGCGAAGAGGCGGAGTCGGAAGGCTGAAGAGGCGGTGACACAATAGGGCGGCGCGGCCAGGGCCTGGGCCGTGCTAGCCTAGTGTCTGGTGGGCCTGTGGCCCCCCTCTGGCGGCTCTCGGGTGTTCTGGAAGCTTCCTGTGATTCTAAGATGCTGGGCGTTGATTTCGTCCAATTCCGAGAATATTTTCTTACTAGGATTTCTGAAACCAAAAACAGCAGAAAACAGGAACTGGCCCTTCGGCATCTCGTCAATAGGTTAGTTCCGGAAAACGCATAAAAACGATATAAAGTGTGCATAAAACATGTAGATATCATCAATAATGTGGCATGGAACATAAGAAATTATCGATACGTCGGAGACGTATCAACGCGCTCGTCGAGTTCCTCCGCGCTAACATGGATATCTTCGCATGGCAGCCTTCTGACATGTCCGGAGTACCAAGGGAACTCGCCGAGCACTACCTCAACATAAACCCGGGGGCTAAACCGGTGAAGCAAGCTATGCGACGCTTTGGAGATAAGAAGCGCCGCACCATAGGAATGGAATTAGCAAAGTTACTAGAGGCAGATTTTGTAATAGAAGTTATCCACACTGATTGGGTCGCAAATCCCGTCCTCGTACTCAAAAAGAATTCTGAAATACTAAGAATGTGCATCGATTACTCCGGCTTGAACAAGCATTGTCCAAGGATCCGTTTCCCCTACCGCGCATTGACCAAGTCATTGATTCGACGGCAGGGGTGGAACTTCTGTGTTTTCTTGACGCATATTCCGGGTATCACCAGATCCGGATGAAGAAATCCGACCAAAAGGAGACCTCATTAATCACCCCATTTGGTACTTACTGCTACGTTACTATGCCCTTTGGCTTGAAAAACGCAGGTGCCACCTACCAACGTACGATGCAGCGGTGCCTGAATGACCAAATTGGTCGGAACGTGCAAGCCTACGTCGACGACATCGCGGTCATGACCCGGAAAGGATCCGACTTAATCAGCGACCTCACAGAAACCTTTGAGAATCTCCGACGGTACAAGATGATGTTGAATCCGCTGAAGTGCGTCTTTGGCGTTCCAGCTGGAAAACTCCTTGGCTTCATTGTCTCTAACAGGGGCATTGAAGTTAACCCGGAGAAAATCAAGGCAATCCTGTGCATTAAAAGGCCAACTTGTCTCAAAGATGTGCAACGACTAACTGGTTGTGTTGCAGCAATCAGCAGGTTTGTTAGCCGTCTTGGCGAGAAGGCGCTACGCCGCTACCCCTGTACAAGCTATTGAAGAAGACATACAAATTTGTCTGGGACGAGGCAGCAGATGCAGCGCTTCAAGGGTTGAAGGAAATACTCACCTCCCCACCTATCCTAGCAGCACCAGGAGAGTCAGAGCCTATGCTCCTTTACCTGGCAGCAACCAACAAAGTCATCAGCCTCGTCATCGTGGTGGAGCGACAGGAAGAAGGACACAAGTATGGAGTCCAAAGGCCAGTCTACTACATTAGTGAAGTGCTTACGGAATCCAAACAATGATACCCTCACTTTCAAAAGTTAGCCTATGGAGTATTCTTAGGTAGCAGGAAGCTGAGACACTACTTCCAGGAGCATCCAGTAACAGTCGTGAGCAAAGCTCCGCTGTCAACGATTCTCAACAACGCTGACGCAACAGGACGCACATCAAAATGGGGCATTGAATTGTCCGCCTTCGACATCAACTACAAAGCCAGGACTGCGGTCAAGTCCCAGATATTGGCAGATTTTGTCGCAGATTGGACTGAAGCTCCGGATATAAACCTGGAGCCGGAACCAGAGGCATGGGTTATGCACTTCGATGGATCCAAGCAGCATCAAGGCTCAGGAGCCAGAGTCACCCTGAAGTCCCCTACCGGAGAAGAACTGCAGTATGTTCTACAGATCCACTTCGAAGCTACAAACAATATGGCGGAATACGAGGCTCTACTACACGGACTGCGCATCGCTAAGGAGATCGGGATCAAGCACATTATCTGCTACGGAGACTCCGACCTGGTGGCACAGCAAGTAGCCAGAACCTGGAACGCCAGAAACTCCGTCATGGCGGCTTACAGAGACGAAGTTGACGAGATCGCCAAATGCTTCCTCGGATACGAAGTCAAGTACGTCAGGAGAGACGATAACACAGCGGCAGACATGCTATCCAAGCTCGGATCCGGCAGGAAGCCAATTCCGCCTGGAATTTTCCTGGAGCATCTCCGGATACCCTCGGTGAAGGGCACTAACCCGAAAAACCCAGAGGTGGCAGTATCTCCGGCTAGAGAAGTGATGGCTATCATTCCGGCTTGGACACAGCCTTTCCTGGACTACCTCATTGATCAGAAGTTGCCAGAGGACGAGGTCCTCGCACGACAGATCATCAGACGAGCAAGATCCTACACAATCGTTGACGGACAGCTCTACAAACGAAGTGCAACAGGAGTTTTTCTCAAATGCGTCTCTAATCAAGATGGTATTGAGATACTCAGAGAGATCCATGCAGGGGATTGCGGGCATCATGCCGCTCCCAGGTCACTCGTTGCAAAAGCTTTTCGGCTTGGGTTTTACTGGCTCACAGCTAAAGAAGATGCTAACAAGCTGGTGAAGACCTGCCGAGGTTGCCAGTACTACGCTACTCAACCAAACGCTCCAGCCCAAGAGCTGAAGACCATCCCTATCACCTGGCCGTTTGCGGTCTGGGGGCTCGATATGGTTGGTAAGTTAAAAAGATCATCTCCTGGCAGTTTTGAATACCTCCTGGTCGCTGTTGACAAGTTCAGTAAGTGGATCGAGGCAAAGCCAGTGAGAAAAGCCGATGGTGCTACGACACTAAAATTTATATGCAGCCTCGTGATGAGATTCGGCATCCCACACATCATAATCACAGATAATGGCACAAACTTTGCACAAGGAGAATTGAAGGATTACTGTGAGGAAGTAGGAATACGGCTGGACCTTGCCTCTGTGGCTCATCCACAGTCCAATGGTCAGGTCGAAAGGGCCAATGGTCTCATTTTATCAGGAATTAAGCCACGCCTTGAAGAACCACTGCGACGCGCAGCTGGAGCTTGGGCTGATGAGTTGGATTCTGTCTTGTGGATTTTACGAACTACCCCTAACAGGTCAACCGGATTTACTCCCTTCTTCCTGGTATACGGATCCGAAGCCGTGCTCCCCTCCGACATCATCCATGATTCACCGCGAGTTTCCGCCTATAATGAAGAAACAGCTGACGAGGCCAGACAGCTATCTGTGGACTTGATCGAAGAAGCTCGGAACCTAGCTGACCAACGCTCCACCATATACCAGCAGAAACTCCGACGCTATCACAGTCGTCGAGTTCGGAACTGCTCTTTCATGGACGGAGACTTGGTCCTCCGCCTTCGTCAGGTGAAAGACCATAAGCTGCAGTCTCCATGGGAAGGACCCTTTGTCGTTAGCAAAGTGCTTCACAACGGATCATACTACCTTGTCGATTTCCGGGAGCTAAAGTATAGACCTGCTAATTGGTACCAACGCAAGCGAGAGGATCCGGATGACATCTACGACGAAACAGATCGCCCTTGGAACATTGCACAGCTACGTCCTTTCCACACTTAGCAAAATTTTCCGAGTTACATACTCTGTAATAGTTATACATGATCAATGAAATAAAGCTTTTGGTTCACTCTTTGAGTCTTTTACCTCCTTTACTTGTTCATTTTTAGATCGTGTATGTTTTCCGACTAAAACCGCAGAGCTGGATATTTCCGCCTAGGCGTGTATGAAAGTTGTGATTTTCAAAAATCGTCCTTTAGGACGTAAGCTTAAGTTTTCTGGTGGAAATGTTTTCTATTGCGAACTCATGGATTCCTAAGAGCGATTTCCGGCACCTCAGCTGGGGGCTTGTTTCCGCGGTTATTGACGGATTGCCATTGGGCTTCGTCGCCGCTGGCGAGCGTTTCCGGCTAAAGGTCTTCCGGCTCGCGGAAGGTCAAGTGAGCAAGTCGGAAAACGTTGAAATCAGCACTTGGTTTCCGACAAAACGAAACATGCAAATAATATTAAAGGATAGCAGGATAAGTTTTTTCCGCCCATGCATAACTGTTTTGTCCCTAGCAACTTAAGAATTTAAGTTATCTTACAAACCCACTCCGGGACCAAAATGATACATCATTGTCTCATTGTTTCACAGGATTTCTATTCGGAGGAATGATCCTCCTCAGACGCAACATAGGCGGAGCCATCGCCAGAGCCGTCGCCGGAACCAATGCCGGAGTCGCCATCAGAGCCTTCCTCGGACTGTTCAGCGCTCGACCCGGAGCCCTCCGCGTAGTATTCCACATCGCCCTCTTCTTCATCTTCCGCGTCCGAGAAGCCCTTGGGGAGATCATACTTGTGGTACCAGAACGAGTGGTTAACTCGCCTAACAAACAGTTGATCAAACCCTTGGGTTTCCGCGAGAATGGAGCGCATGTTGGCACCCTTGGGGGTGTCGCGCGCAACATCCGCGAAGTTCATAGTGGGGAAGTGCGCCTTGAAGGTGGCCAAGACGAGTGAGGCGACTCCGCGAGCAGAACACTCTTGCCAGTATTTGATGAACTCCGGCACCTGCTTCATCAGCTTGGACATAGTGTCAATCACTGTGGTCTTGGCTCTCTTCAAAGACAGGGCCTTGGCGATTCCGCGACATGCTGCGAACAGCTCGTCAATGGAACTCCGCGCTTCATCATATGCCTCCATCCTCTTGAGGGCTGACCCCTTGGTCCACTCAAAGCCAAGACTCGCTGTGGAATTGGTGATCAGTTTTTCCGCGGACATAGCAACATATGAGGAAATCGGAACTATAACATGAAGGATAATTACGGAAGATCATCTTGTCGATAGCCTCCGCCTCCGCTTCTTGACTCTTATTTTTGGCCACTAAGGATGTTACCCTTTGCTGGCTCTTCTTAAGTTTGTCAGTGAATTCCACCATGTCTCGGGCGTGCTTTTCCGAGAGCTCCTTCCTCGCCAAAGTCTCCTTCTCGGAGGATTCTTTAATGAAGGTCTTGAGGGATTCGTTCTCCGCCTCGAGCACTTGGACTTTGGCGGACAGGTCGTCGATGGCGGGGCGCTTGGCAGTTTCTTCTATAGGCGGAAAATCACACATGTTATGCATCATGAAAGCTTATAGAAAGGTTCAAATTCAACTCGGAGTTCTTACCGTTCAGGCGGGTCTCCAAGTGCTTTATAGCCTTTTGGCTATTCTCAGCATTCTGGCGCAGCCCCTCTATCTCCGTCATTTGCTCCAGCACATGGACGCGCAGGTCTTCGTGTAGCTTCCGCGTGTTCTGAGAAGCAGACAGGAGTTAGCCAGAAATTTAAAATTATGGGGGCTGGCGAGGAGTTCAAAGTCTTGGATTGAGAAAATTTTAAATTTCCGCCTAAGGTACATATCGAAAAAAGCATCGGCTAACACATGTTACACGGAAAAATGTCTAACCCAATGCTTGGGGGCTAGTGTTACCTGGCGCACGTCCTTGTGCTTAGCAAAGAAGACCTTGAGATCACTCTCGAGGTCGGAGAGCTCCTGCATTTTCGTGTTCGCAGGTCCCCACACCTTGTCCATCATAGAGGAAACTTCCGCGTGGCGTTGTGAGAGGGGGAGATTTTGCAGAGACGGAGTAGAGTGAGGGTGAGTCTGGGACGTGCCAGTCGCACGGATAAGCTGCACTTTCTGCTCATATTGCTCAGGCGTTGGCTCAGCTGAGGTGGCGGTTGGCTGCTCAGGCGGAGGTGCAGACGAGGATGTGCCCTTGCCGGAATCGCCGTGGCCAGTTGGGTCTTCGGGGAGATCATCAATCTTGATGACGTCCTTGGGATCCGGCTTGGTGGTAGAGGGGGCCTTGGGTGGAACCTCGACTTCCGGTGTAACGGGAATGGAAGCCGGAGATGGCTTGGTTTTCTTCTTGGGGACCTTTGGGGCCTTGGGGGGCTGGCTTCCGGAACTTCTGTTGCGCAAAGGAAAAAAGTATAATGATTAAGTATGTGCTGATTCATGGTGACAGAGGGATTTTAATTCGGAAATTGAGCACTTACCCGGAAGGCTTGAAAAAATGGTGTATGTCAGGTTGAGCTCTGTTGCTGGTGTCGATGAGCTTAAGGCGCTTCTTCTCCGCCTCCGCCTTGCGGGTAGCCGCAGTGCTAAGCACTTCGCAGGCACGTTTGGCTACAGGGCTGGAGGGAGTAGCCCTTTTTTCTTGGAGGGGCGCGGAACCTCGGGAGCCTCCGCCTCCGATGCGGCTTCCGGATCAGTGTTGCCCGCGTGAGGGACCCGGAGGAGGGTTCCGAGATCGCCTTCCTCGAGGGCTTCAAGCTAAGTTACCGAGCCAATACTTAGACAAAATTCTGATTGCAAAGGAATCAGTGATTGAGTCAAGACAACATACCGCGGTCCCGGAGCCGCTGGTGTGGATGTCCTTGTTACACACGTGAATATGAAGATCACGCGGAATCTTGATGAGGAGTCGGATCCGCTTGTTGATGGCGTCGGCGGAGAGGTTGTCCTTTGAGGCGCGCATAGGATCGTCGCGCCCAGTGTACTGGAACATCAGGCGATCCCGATGTTGAAGTGGTTGGATCCGCTTGGTGAGCCAGGACATGGTGAGGTCTTTCCCCGTCAGGCCTTCTGCCATCAGTTTGCAGATCCGCCTAACTGCACGAGTCAGCTGAGGCGACTCGGACAGATGAGGACATTGCATCCAGGCCGGATTCTCGCTGGCGGGGCTGTTCTTGAAGGGCGGCAACATCCTTTCGCTCGCCGGGTCGGAGACGTCCTTCAGGTAGAAGAAGCCTCCGGACCAGTACCGCGCGGATTCGTGGCGGTCGGTGGGAGGATAGACGCGGCCAGGGCGGAGCATGAAAGTGATGGACCCGCAAGTGGCCAACTCGGAGGTCTGTCGGATCTTCTCCTTCTTGACGGAGAAATAGTACTGAAATAGAGGAAGTTCGGGAGGTACCCGGAGATGGCCCTCGCGAAGGGTGACATGATTGCTGATCGCCAAGAAACTGTTTGGGGATATGTTGTGGGGCTGGAGCCCATATGCCTTCAGGATTTCCGAGAAGAAAGCGGATGACGGAAATGAGAAGCCACGCTCCACCAGTGCCTTGGTCACCACCATCTCTCCATCCTCGGGGGCTGGAGCCAGAGAATCCGGAACTGTTCGCCAGGATCCGGGACTCAGGAAGCCTTCCGCCTCGAGGTTCTTGAGTTCAGTCTCGGTGGTGGTGCAGGGCCACCATTTCCCTTTGGACTCGCTATCCCACTGGCGAGCCTTGGACTTTTTTGGCATCCACTTCTTCTGCCTTTTTGCTCCGCCTGATCTGCTCCGGAGGCTTTCTCCGGGTTAGAAGAGGTTCCCTCTACATTCTTGCCGGAATCCTTGGAAGGATCCAGCTGAACGGGGACGAAGGGCGGAGGGGCAGAAGCCAGGGGTGTTGCCATGATCGGCTCGGATGCAGGAGGTGGAGTTGTAGAAGACATCTGAAGAAAACATGGCGGAAACGCTAATTTAGTCGGATCCCACGTCAAAGTCCTAAATTCATCCCTACCAACTACGGCGCAAGGACGAAGCTCAAGAGCTTACCAGAATGGTTTCCGCGGTGGTCGGAGTCGCCGGCGACGAGGTTTTGGCGCGGTGGCTCGCTGAAGTTAAGAACAGGAAGAACACTGCGCGGCGGCGAAGTGACTCCGGCGAGACTCCGGCGGGATTCCGGCAGACTCCGGTACGGCGGAGGGGGAGATCGGAGGCGGCGCTGTGCTGAGAGGAGAATGGGATGGTGAATGATGTGTTTAGGGTTAGACGGTGGATATTTATAGGCCGTGGGAGGAGATTCGTGCTCCGCATCCTGTGGTCGAAACACAAGCGTCGCACCGTTGGATGCGTGACACGTGTCGAAACCCTAAGCAGTAAAAACGGCTAAGGATAAATTACCGCTCAAATCGCGCGAAAATGGCGCCAGAATTGGCGGAACCATTTGAATCTTTTAAGGTTCCGGGTAGCAGCGTGAAGATAAGAAAACTCTTGTCCGCAAGCAGGGGAGTAACCCGGAGACATGTCATATGCTGTCGATGGATGAAGTCCCGCAGGATGGGGGGAGTTTCCGACTAAAAGTTGGGAAAGAAGAAAATGTGAAGTTGGAGTTCTTCAAGTTTCTCCGCGTTACCAGTATTGCCGGAGACCATAAGGCGTTAGCAAGACGGAAACAGGAGGTGAAACTTGGAGAACTCTGGGGGCTACTGTTGTGGGTATACTTCATGGGTGTACCATCGACAGTGCCTAGATCCGGCAAGCCCGGGTGGCCCATAGATGGTGATGTGGCATGTGGCCCATCGGGCGGCCCAGTTGTTGTTGATCCTGAAGGATGAAGTCCAGCCCAGGAGAGGGAAGTCGGATCCAACCGACCTTCGGAGGAAGTCGGATCCATGGAGGCCCATAAGGAACCCGGATCCAGTACGACGTATAAGGGAAGGCGGATCCTTGACGTACACGGCAAGACATTGTACCGTAGTTAGGCAACCTGTAATCCGGCTAGGACTCTCCATGTAAACCCTAGATCCATGCGCCTTTATAAGCCGGATCCCGGGAGCCCTAGAGGCACAACCACAACTCATTGTAACATCGCGAAAGCGCCCAGATAATTCCAGACAAGCAGCAGTAGGCTCTGTCATCGTGCAGGTGTTCCGAAGCTGGGTAAATCGCGTACCACCGTCCTGTGTGCACTCTGCCCTATGCCCCCTACTTCTTCTCCCCCTCGTGAGGATCCCTCCTCCAAGGCACCATCGATTAGGCAACGACATTCGTGGCGTGGGGAATCCTTCGTGGGACCTCCACCTCTCCAAACGTGACGTACCTTCTTGCAAAGGAAGGGAACACAGGAATACATCCTCGTCTCCGCGTGCTATCGGTTATCTCTAACCGAACTCATTGTGATTTAACTGCCTGTGAGAGCCTTCGTGCTCAAGTTAGTTGTATCCTCATATAGGTTGTTTCACCTAGTTTGCATTAGGCTCACCTTTATATTCTGCAAAGCCTAATATTGCAAAGAAAGAATTAAAATCTATAGAAACCTATTCACCCCCCCTCTAGGTTTGCCATCTTTGAACTTTCAATTGGTATCAGAGCTTGGACTCTTATTAAGGGCTTCACCGCCTTAAGAGTGAGATGGATAAACTATTCGAGGGTCTAGATGAAGACTCTAACCTTTCGGTTAAAGAGATGAAATCTAGATTCTTGGCATATGATGCCGAGAAGAAGAAAAAGGAGGATGACCTACAAAGCCAAATGGCAGAGATGACTGCCATGCTTAAGAACTTGACTAGTGGGAATCCTAGTGGGGTGATACGTCTCAAACGTATCTATAATTTCTTATGTTCCATGCTAGTTTTATGACAATACTCACATGTTTATATACACTTTATATCATTTTGATGCATTTTCCGGTACTAACCTATTAACAAGATGCCGAAGCGTCAGTTCCTGTTTTCTGCTGTTTTTGGTTTCAGAAATCCTGCACAGAAAATATTCTCAGAATTGGACTAAACAAAAGCCCACGGTCTTATTTTCCACGGAGGCTTCCAGAACACCGAAGAGGAGACGAAGAGGAGCCACGAGGCGGCCACACCCTAGGGGGTGCGGCCCCACCCTGGTCGCGCCGCCCTATGGGGTGGGCCCCTCCGCCTATATATTCCTCCGTCTCCGAAAACCCTAAAAGAATCTATGATATTCCATGAAGAGTTCCGTAGCCGCCGCCATCGCGAAGACAAGTTTCGGGGACATAATCTCTGTTCCGGCACGCCGCCGGGACGGGGAATTGCCCCCGGAGCCATCTCCATCGAATCCACCGCCATCTTCATCGCAGTTGTTGTCTCCCATGATGAGGAGGGAGTAGTTCTCCCCCGAGGCTGAGGGCTCTACCGGTAGCTATGATGTTCATCTCTCTCTCCCATGGTGTGATCTTTATGTGATCATGAGCTTTGTATCACTATTAATCTATGTGTTACTCTAGTGATGTTATTAAAGTAGTCTATTCCTCCTCCATGATGTAAAGTTGACAGTGTGTGCATCATGTAGTACTTGGAGTAGGTTATGATTGTAATCTCTTGTGGATTATGAAGTTAACTATTACTATGATAGTATTGATGTGATCTATTCCCCCTTTCATAGCTATTGTTGACAGTGTGTATGCTATGTTAGTACTTGGTCTAAATTGCAACGATATTGTCTTGGATTATGATTTGATGAGGATATCCCTATGAATGGTGTTTGTCAAGTACTTGATGAACTTTGAGCGGAGCATTTATAGCCACTACATGATTAGTAGGGTGTCAAGGTGGGATCCCGGTGGGATGTCATTTTGTACTATGTAGTTCAAATTTTGATGTCAAAATTTATACTAAAAAAGTCAAATTATACTACAAGTGGGACAAAAGTGGGATCCCACTTGACACCCTTAATGATTAGTGATTCCAATAGGAGAGTAATTCAGAGTAGCACAAGTGAAGAGAAGTTATTTATTTATGTGATCATTGTTGAGAGTGTCCACTAGTGAAAGTATGATCCCTGGGCCTTGTTTCTAAGCATTGAAACACCGTTTCCAACAAGTTCTGTTACATGTTCGCTTGCTGCCATTTATATTTCAGATTGCAATTACTACTTACAATTATCCATATTACTTGTATTTCACTATCTCTTCGCCGAACTAGTGCACCTATACATCTGACAAGTGTATTAGGTGTGTTGGGGACACAAGAGACTTCTTGTATCTTAATTGCAGGGTTGCTTGAGAGGGATATCTTTGACCTTGTCAACACCCGGATTTTTAAGTCCGGATGCCTATTATGTCATACATCGCAATCCCAGGAATATTGTTGTTGCGAGGCATAATAGTTAAGTATCACAGTCATCATTCATTACAAACCATAATGGCTTACAATTGGAATCACATCATCCATATTACACGAATAGTTGATCTATTGATCAACGAACAAACACAAGTTCATAGCGGAAGCGTAAGATACAAGGACTCTCTAGTCCACAGTCCAACGCTTGACGTCGGAAGACTCCTAGTTGTCGTAGGCGTCCTGCTGGTCATCTCCTTGTTCATCTTCATACTCTGGCCATTTGAATAGCCAGGGACAAAGCCGTGAGTACTTCAAGTACTCGCAAACTAATACTAGTGTAAGTGCTAGACATTTCTAGTAAGGTTTGCTAAGCTCTAGTTTATTTGCATAAAGCCAATTTTAGTTCACAAATATTTGAGTAAAAGCTTATTCATGTGCTAACTAACTCAAGTGGGAACATTAGTGTCATTCCCACCATTCAAGTGGTGATTTCAATTCAATTCACCACTTCACAATTCATTTCACCATCATTTCAACATCATTTTCAAGAATTTGACATCGGAAACTGTATGGCCTTTCCAACCGTCCGTAACCGTGGACGCGGCTATTCGAATAGATTGACACTCTGCAGAGGTTGCACACTTGTGCCACAACATTTGATTTCATCCGTCGGGATTACCCCGAATCATCGTAACACAGTATGCGGATCATCAACCATAACCTTTCACTTACAAATCCTAGTATGAGCACCTCTCCCCATGAGCTTGGCCTCCCAGTGAAGACCAACTGTCAACCTGGGAACTGCACAGGGCTTGGCCGTACAATTCACCTCAATTCACATCATTTCTCAACAACGGAGGCAGCCTCAAGCATAACCCCTATGATGTGTGTTCAGAGGGAACCCATACTAAGATGCATAAACTTCCAGTTAAGCCCTACCCATAATCAGGTATTGTGGGGGTGCTCAATATTGGAAAGGTATCGCATTCAAACCAATATCATAGTTATCAAAAATCACCATCTTCTCTTTGTCATATTCACCTTCAAAAATTATTCAATGGAATGCTTCATCATTCCAAGGTTTCAAAATTCAATTCAATCCACATTGTTCCCATCTAGAGTAGTCAAGTTTTAATTCATTAGCACTAGCTCTAATCATGAGGGGTGCTATCTTGCTTTGCTAGATTGAGACTAACTTTACTACTCTAGTAAACCTCTTTCACTTTGACCCAAGTTAACTATAAAAGTAACCCTTGGAAAACAACAGGTAAAACTTGTAAGGTATAAACTTGGGATAGGCTTATGGTAAGAAAAGATAAGACTATGGTGCCTTGCCCCAAAGGGCTTTGCACTTTGCAAGAATATTAGCTTGCCTTGGTAGTTCTCAAAGTTCTCCTCCTCCTCCTCTTGGTAGCAACCTTCTTCTTCCGGGTATTCTCCGGTGCTAGCGTCTAAATTTAAATACGAGTATAATCACTCAACTAATTCAATGGCTATTCCATACATCACATATATTCACACAAACTATTCTAAGCACACAATTAATCTAATTAGGGTGCATTGGTTGTGTTGCTTGAGGAGAAATAACTTCCTTTTATTTCATATCTAAATGATAGTTTCCATAGGGTTCTTCAGAACTTATTTCCTCTCATTGAAATCTTCTTAAGATTTAATTTCTCAAACAATCATGCATGAATTTATATTGACCTAAGTCAAACATTCATTATCATCACTTGAGCAAATGATTTAAATGAGGTAGACCACCTCATACCATTTAATAATTCTACAAATGATTTAAATCTCCAAGTAATTCATATAAGAGAGTTGGACCAGGGGTCCAAACATCACATGAATTCATTTGGACAAGATTTAAATGAAGTAAAATACTCCATATGATTTGCATAATAGTTTTGGACAATATCACTTAACTAAACTAGCAATATTGTCCTTTAATTAACTAGGGCATGATCATGCAAAGTGACCACACCATTTTCTTGCAGAAACAATTAGTGTAAGTCAAATGTGAGCTATTGAAGTTGGAATTAACTTAATATCTATTTTGGTTGATTTTTAATAATTATTTGAATAGGGAAAAGTCCCTGCCTTCTTCTTTTTATCAGATTAATTCTACAACAGATCTTGAGGTGGGACCAGTGGCATATTGTAGATCTTTTTAGTAGCTTTCCAACAATATGAAATTTGTTAAATTTGGCCAAGCCAAATAGATTCTATGGATTTTCAAAGTTGGAGCCAATATTGAATTTGTTTGAATTGAATTAAATCCAATTTGAATTATTGGGCTGGCGGGAAACGAGTTTGGGCCGAAACCAATTCAAACGCAGCAAATCGGCCCAGTAACGCATCCAGTGTGCATGGACTTGCTGACAGGGTGGGTCCCGCATGTCAGCGGCTGTTAAAACCCGAAACGGTATGACTTAACAGGGGGCGTTGGATTAGAATCGAATCGGACGGCTCACATGCATCGTCGTCTCCGACGAGATGCCGTGGCTTCTCCGGCGAGCCTAGGGGGTCGGAGGGCTAACCAGAGCTCCAGCAAGGGTTGGCAGTGTGCGTGAGGTAGTTGTAGACGACGGCGAAGCAGCTGGTAGTAGTGGCGGAGCTCGAGGTGGCCTGGATCGATGGCAATTCCTCCAGGGCTTCCGCGGCTCCGATCTTCCGATTGGCCTTGCTCCGGCGACGATTGGGGTAGCTAATGGGTTGAGGTGAGGCAGTGGTGGATAGGAAACGAGATGGTGTGCTCAGCTTCGTCCAGGGAACGCGGTACTTATAGAGTCGAGCGAGGGCTGCGGGGCAGTGGCAAGGTCGACAAGGCGCGGTGATTCCGGTGAGCGGTTGAGCTAGGCAACGGTGCAGTGACGTTCTCCTCGTCCAGGCGAAGCTGTAGGTGGCGACGGCACGGTCGGGCGACGTCTGTGGGCGACGCATTGCTTCCGTGTCGTCGGGCGGCGTCTACGGGATTTTCTTCTCCGTCTCCGGCGGCGGCGGTCCAGGGAGTGGTCGTGAGCGTGTCTGGTGGCGTCGTGGTGGCGCAGCGAGGCTCAACGCAGTGAGAGAGGGGCCAGGGCGAGTGCGAGGTGGTGGAGTGGCGCGTGGCCAGTGGCGTCCACGCGCGACGCGAGCGGCATCCGGTGGTGATCTTGGCGCGCGATCTCCGGCGATGGTCGGCGTCGAGCTGGACCGTGGCTTGGCTAGGATGGTGTAGAGGAGTGTGGTGGCGATGTTTGGCAGCAGGGCCAGAGCAGAGGGAGAAGGGAGAGAGGGGAGGTGCGTCGGGGTGGCGACATGGCCGACATGGCCATGCCCTAGCTTGCCCTCCTCTCTCCTTAGGGTTCCTGTGGGTCATTAAGGGTGAGAAGGAACCAGGGGACCATTTAGAGTAGTGTGGGGTAGATTAGGGTAGTGTAGATCACTATTTGACATAGTGTCAAATAGTTCCATATTTGAAATTTGTCATTTTTGTCTAAATTTGAGTGAATTCAAAAGGTTGACCAATTTGAAATGTGTGTGTTTGGTTGAGTTGTATTTGACCAGAGATGATGAGAGGTGGTGGTGGAATTGTTAAATTCAAAGAATTGCAAATTTGGCTAAGTGTGAGAATGTTCCACTTAATAAAAAATGTCAACTTTGGATGAGCATAGCATTTGATCTAAAAGGAATTTGACATGGTGATCTTTACAAAAAGTGTTCACCTTGATGTTGTCTTGGATGAGGTGCAAAGAGTTGACAAAGTTTAGTTTGGAAAATTTGAAATGCAAGGGCTCAAAGTAGTGATCAGACTAAAAATGGCAGATTTGACCATTATCATATGTGAGCCAAATTTGAATTTGAAATTCATTTGATTTGTGTTTCTTTGATTCCAAAAGTTGTAATAAGTGTTTAGTAACATTGTTCAACTAATGGTGAAGACCAAATTTGTCTAGGGTCAAAATTTATAAAAATGGCATAAGCCATATGTGAGGGTTTTAGGGTTTTTCTTTTATTTGATTTCTTTCTCTTTTTGATTTATTTGGTTGGTGATCTTCTCATGATCACATTAGGGTTTTAGAGTATAGCATATACACATAATAACAATCATCATGGCATATCAATCAAATGCACAAGTCCTATGTAGGGCACTATATGCAATTTAAAAAGTTTTTGTTGGTTTGAAATTTTGCTTTCTGGAATTCTTCTAACTTTCTTTTTATTGAAATTTGGGATGTTACAAACCCTTCCCCCTTACAAAAGATCTCGTCCCGAGATCGAAAAGAAAGTTAGGTAATAAAGAGATCTGGGTACTCCTTCTTCATGAAGTCTTCGCGTTCCCAGGTGGCTTCATCTTCAGTATGATTGCTCCATTGTATCTTCAGAAACTTGATGCTTCGGGTGCGGGTGGTTCGGTAAGCTTCCTCCAGGATGCGAATCAGCACTTCGCGGTATGTCAGGTCCTTGTTGATATCCACCGATCGGTGATCGATGTTCTTGAACACTTCGGTCTTCTCAGGGACTTCAAGGCACTTCCGGAGGAGTGAGATGTGAAACACGTCATGCACAGCCGACATTTCTTCGGGCAACTCCAGTTGATAAGATACTTCGCCTCGGCGACTCAGAACTTTAAAGGGTCCGACATATCGGGGTGCGAGCTTTCCTTTCAGCTGAAATCTCTGCATTCCTTTCAAGGGGGATACCTTGAGATAGACGAAGTCTCCGATCTCGAAGGTCATCTCCCGACGTCTCTTGTCGGCGTAGCTCTTCTGTCTTGATTGCGCCGTCTTGAGGTACTCGCGAATCTTGTGCACTTTCTCTTCGGCTTCACGAAGAACATCCGGTCCAAAGACTTGGCTTTCTCCGACTTCCGACCAGTTCAGGGGGGTACAGCATTTCCTTCCATACAAGGCTTCAAAGGGGGCCATCTGCAGGCTGGCTTGATAGCTGTTGTTGTAAGAGAATTCTGCGTAAGGTAAGCAGTCTTCCCACTTGGATCCATATTCCAGTACACATGCTCTCAGCATGTCCTCCAGTATCTGGTTGACTCTCTCAGTCTGTCCGTCGGTCTGAGGGTGATAGGCGGTGCTGAAATTCAGACGGGTTCCTAGTCCTTCGTGCACTTTCTGCCAGAATCTTGAGGTGAACTATGATCCTCTATCTGACACTATCGACTTTGGGGTTCCGTGCAGGGCGACTATTCTGGAGATGTACAGTTCAGCTAACTTTGGGCCTTGGTATGTGATCTTGACGGCGATGAAATTGGCTACCTTGGTCAGTCTATCGACAACTACCCATATTGAATCATTGCCTTTGCTAGATTTGGGCAATCCGGTGATAAAGTCCATTCCTACAGAGTCCCAATTCCATTCGGGAATCTACAGTGGTTGTAGCAGTCCTGCAGGTCGTTGATGTTCTGCCTTGACTCTCTGACAGATGTCACACTTGGCGATGTAGCTGCCGATTTCTCTCTTCATTCCATGCCACCAAAATTGCTCCTTCAGGTCTTGATACATCTTGGTACCTCCGGGGTGGATTGAGTAAAGGGTTTCATGGGCTTCTGGCAGGATGACCTTCTTCAAATCTGAGTCCGATGGTACGCAGAGGCGTTCTTTGTACCAAAGAACTCCGGCTTCATCTACGGTGAATCCGGGGGCTTTTCCTGCGGCTATCTGTTTCTTGATTCCGTCGATGCTAGCATTGTCCTTCTGGGCTTCCTTGATCTGTCTAACCAAGGTGGGTTGCAGTTCTATGCTGGCTAGGAATCCTTCACTAACAAGTTCTAGTCTGAACTGTTCAAACTCTTGGTACAGGCTGGGCTGTTCGGTTGCGATCATGGAGTTCAACTGACACAGCAGTCGACTCAAAGCATCCGCTACCACATTGGCCTTGCCGGGGTGGTAGTGAATCTCCATGTCGTAAACTCGGAATCCTTGATCAATTCGATCCATCGGCGTTGTTTCATGTTCAGCTCCTTCTGATTGAAGATATATTTCAGGCTCTTGTGATCGGAGTAGATCTCGCATCGATTACCCATGAGGTAATGACGCCAAACTTTCAAGGCTAGGACCACGGCTGCAAGCTCGAGGTCATGGGTTGGGTAGTTTTGTTCATGTTGTTTTAGCTGTCTTGAAAGGTACGATACAACCTTGCCTTCTTGCATAAGTACACATCCAAGACCAGTCTTGGAGGCGTCGCAATATTCGTCAAAGGGCTTGGTGATGTCTGGCATGATCAGGATTGGGGCTGTTGTCAGTCTACTCTTGAGCTGTTGAAAGCTCTCTTCACATTTGTTAGTCCACTCAAACTTCCTGTCCTTCTTCAGCAGTTGGGTCATTGGTCGAGCGATGCTCGAAAAGCCTTCTACAAATTTGCGGTAATATCCGGCTAATCCAAGAAAAGCGCGGACCTCGGTTTGGGTGGTTGGGGCTTGCCATTCCATAACGGTTTTGATCTTGGCGGGATCTACGGCAATTCCTCCTGCAGACAAGATATGTCCCAGGAATCCTACTTCCTCCAACCAAAACTCACACTTGCTGAACTTGGCATACAACTGGTGGTGTTTAAGGGTTTCTAGGACAGTCTCCAAATGCTGTTCATGTTCCTCTTCGGACTTGGAGTATACAAGAATGTCATCGATGAAGACAACGGCAAACTTGTCCAAAAAGTTCATGAAGATCTTATTCATGAGATTCATGAAATAAGCGGGGGCATTGGTTAATCCAAACGACATGATGTTGTACTCATACAACCCATATCTTGTGGTAAAGGCAGTCTTTGGAATGTCGGTGGCTCGGATCTTCAGCTGATGATATCCAGTTCTAAGGTCTATCTTGGAGAAAACTTTGGCTCCGGTTAGCTGATCAAACAAGTCTTCTATCTTGGGTAGGGGGTATTTGTTTTTGATGGTGACATCGTTAAGCTTACGATAGTCCGTACATAAACGATTTGCACCATCCTTCTTGTCCACAAACAAAACTGGGGATCTCCAGGGGGATGCACTAGGTCTAATCAGACCTTTGGCTAACATATCATCTATCTCTTTCTTCAGCTCCACAAGCTCTGTTGCGTTCATGCTGTAGGCTCTCTGGGCTATAGGTCCAGTTCCGGGGATTAACTCGATGATGAACTCGATATCCCGATCCGGGGGCATACCGGGTAGATCATCCGTAAACACATCAGGGTAGCGACAAACGACCCTGATTTGATCCAGAGTTGGCTTGGATACACTTTGGTTGCAGGTAAATTTTCTGGGTAGTCTTTCAGAGACATGTTCTACTATGATACCGGTGCTGCTAGTCATGGTTATGGCTTTCTTTGCACAGTCTATCAATCCATTGTGTTTTGACATCCAGTCCATTCCTAGTACGACTTCCAAACCTTTGGTTCCCAGAATGATTAGATTGGCATAGAAATCTACATCATGGATTTTGATGGGTACATTTTGCAAAATTTTCTGGCTTTGGTGGTTGATCCGGGGATTTGAACTATCATAACATGCTTCAAACTGATAGGTTGAATTTTACTTGTTGATGCAAAGTCTTCAGTGACAAAAGAATGAGATGCTCCGGAATCAAACAACACTCTGGCAGGGATGTGGTTGACAGAAAACATACCCAATACAACATCTGGTGCTTCCTGGGCTTCTTCGGCGTTCATGTGGTAGAGACGGCCGTTGCGGTTATTGGGGTTGTTGGGGGCGAACTTCTTGCCGGTGGAGACACGGCGTTGCTGCTGAGCAGGTGCAGCGGTGTTGCCGGCGAGCTTGGCGAGCCTCTTGGGACACTCGTTGGAGTAGTGCCCCACTACACCACACTCATAACAAGTGATGGTGGCCTTGTCCTTGGTCGCAACGGGGATGGCGTTGCTTCCAGTTCTGGGAGCGGTGTTGGTGTTGTTGTTGTTGTTGTTGGGGGCTCTGGGCGGAGCGCGGTTGTAGTTGTTGTTGTTGTAGCCTCCGGGCTTGGGGTTTCCTCCACTCCGGTTCTGATAACCGGGGCGCGAGTTCTGCATCGGGGGCTTGTTGTTGTTTCTCGGAGTGAAAACTCCGCTTGAGCTGGGGCGATACTTCTGGGCATTGCTAGACCCACTTTGATTCATCATGCGACGCTTGCGGTTCTCATTGGCTTGGTTCAGCTTGCCCTCCATCTGGATGGCGGAGTCAACAAGGGCTTCAAGGTCGGCGAAGGGGATGTTGACGAGGACAGTCTGCATCTCATCATGCAGTCCGTTCAGGAATCCGTCCTGCCTCTTCTCGGTGGTGTCGGTCTCATCGGGGGCGTACCTTGACAGTGTAAGGAACCTGTCGTGGTATTCTACCACCGTCAAGCGACCTTGCTTCAGTTCACGGAACTCATCCCTCATCTTTTTGATAAGACCCGGGGGTACATGGTACTTGCTGAACTTGAGCTTGAAATCCTCCCAAGTCATGAACTGACCTCCGTTCATGGCACGGGTGCTTGTCCACCAAGCGCGGGCTGGTCCGGCAAGATAGTGGGTTGCAAACAAAACCTTCTCATTTGCTTCCACTCCGGCTACTTCCAAGTTATTCTCCATAGTCTGGAGCCAGTCGTCAGCGTCGAGGGGTTCTTCAGTCTTGCTAAACACCGGAGGATTGGTGTTCTGAAAGTTCTTGAGCTTGGATTCGGGGTGGTCATGATTTCCAGGGCCTTGATTGGCAATGTTCTGCTAGGCTGCGATGTTGGCTTGGCGTTCAGCTCTTTCTGTCTCCCTGTCGGCAAGCAGGGTTTGCAGCAGTTGCATCATCGCATCGTTGGTGCGATTGGGAGGGGCCATCTGAAGATAGAGAAGATCATGAGATAAGAGGGAAATTTCTATGGTTTATTTTGAGTAAGTTTGAAAACATTTGAAACTTGTAATCTTTTCATGACACACATAACATTCATTCATTCATCACATAGTACAAACTAACACCCACATACTACCATGGTTTTAAGAACCATTCTCATGCTACGATACAAAGGACGGGATACAACTCACACCTACATAAGTGAAACTAGTGCAACTACTCCTCATCCTCGACGTCGATCAGGACGTAGTCGTCAGGTCCTGCCTCCAGAAACTCGTAGTCCTCCTCCTCGGTGAACTCATCCTCCTCAAAGTCATCATCGTCGCTCAGGAAGGCTCCTCCTCCCTGAAGGTCGATACCTCCGTCGTCATCCTCCAGCTCTCTAATCTGATCCTCCTAGGCCTTGACAGTGGCCTCAAGAGACGCGATCTTGGCATGAAGGCGCACAATCGTAGCATCCTTCTTGGCACGCTGCTGGCGAAGGCCCTTGCGGTCGTTGTTGAGTAGCTTGATCGCCTCACCCTGCTCGACGATGTGAGCATGGGTCTGGTTCGCGTAAGCGCGAGTGGCGTCGAGGTCCTTCTGAGTCTGGTAGAGCATGAAGTCCAGGTGCTCAGCATGGTACCTCAACTGCGGGTGCGGCTACAGCTCCATGGGCACTCCCATGGCATCACGCCTCACGAGATGCGCGAAGCGCGAAGCGAGGATGCGCACCATGTTCTGTCCACAGAGGCGCGCAAGTGCCTCCTGAAGGCCACGTGCGAGTCCGTCGAGCCAGTTGCTCTCACGGAAGGAGAAGAGGATCCTCTCTGAGGTGGGAGGCTCCATCTTGCCCCTCAAGTCGGCGGTGATGATCCACTGCAACTCTCCTCCAGGAGTGTCGTCCACCTGAATCCCGTGGAACTCAGGGTGCGGGCGCTCGAGGAAATCCGAAAGGGCGTTGAGGTCGTGCTCGAAGATCAAGCTCCCTCTGTTCCCAAGCTGGTAAAACTTGGTGTTGATGGGTTCATTCGGCTCCATCTGAAAGAGAATTGGATGAGTAAGTTAGAGAGTGCAAAGTGTGGCAAAATTTTAAGTAGATTCAAATAAGATAGAACATGATTCATCAAATTTTTGGAAAAGTCTCAAAGGCAAGAGTGTAAGTAAATTTTCACAAATATTTTCTTCATTTGATTTCAAAGTTAAGTTTTTTAGAACGCCCATTCTAACTAAGGTCTTCTAAGGTCAAACAATGGCTCTGATACCAACTTGTCAACACCCGGATTTTTAAGTCCGGATGCCTATTATGTCATACATCGCAATCCCAGGAATATTGTTGTTGCGAGGCATAATAGTTAAGTATCACCGTCATCATTCATTACAAACCATAATGTCTTACAATTGGAATCACATCATCCATATTACACGAATAGTTGATCTATTGATCAACGAACAAACACAAGTTCATAGCGGAAGCGTAAGATACAAGGACTCTCTAGTCCACAGGCCAACGCTTGACGTCGGAAGACTCCTAGTTGTCGTAGGCGTCCTGCTGGTCATATCCTTGTTCATCTTCATACTCTATCCATTTGAATAGCCAGGGACAAAGCTGTGAGTACTTCAAGTACTCGCAAACTAATACTAGTGTAAGTGCTAAACATTTCTAGTAAGGTTTGCTAAGCTCTAGTTTATTTGCATAAAGCCAATTTTAGTTCACAAATATTTGAGTAAAAGCTTATTCATGTGCTAACTAACTCAAGTGGGAACATTAGTGTCATTCCCACCATTCAAGTGGTGATTTCAATTCAATTCACCACTTCACAATTCATTTCACCATCATTTCAACATCATTTTCAAGAATTTGACATCGGAAACTGTATGGCCTTTCCAACCGTCTGTAACCGTGGACGCGGCTATTCGAATAGATTGACACTCTGCAGAGGTTGCACACTTGTGCCACAACATTTGATTTCATCCGTCGGGATTACCCCGAATCATCGTAACACAGTACGCGGATCATCAACCATAACCTTTCACTTACAAATCCTAGTATGAGCACCTCTCCCCATGAGCTTGGCCTCCCAGTGAAGACCAACTGTCAACCTGGGAACTGCACAGGGCTTGGCCGTACAATTCACCTCAATTCACATCATTTCTCAACAACGGAGGCAGCCTCAAACATAACCCCTATGATGTGTGTTCAGAGGGAACCCATACTAAGATGCATAAACTTCCAGTTAAGCCCTACCCATAATCAGGTATTGTGGGGGTACTCAATATTGGAAAGGTATCGCATTCAAACCAATATCATAGTTATCAAAAATCACCATCTTCTCTTTGTCATATTCACCTTCAAAAATCATTCAATGGAATGCTTCATCATTCCAAGGTTTCAAAATTCAATTCAATCCACATTGTTCCCATCTAGAGTAGTCAAGTTTTAATTCATTAGCACTAGCTCTAATCATGAGGGGTGCTATCTTGCTTTGCTAGATTGAGACTAACTTTACTACTCTAGTAAACCTCTTTCACTTTGACCCAAGTTAACTATAAAAGTAACCCTTGGAAAACAACAGGTAAAACTTGTAAGGTATAAACTTGGGATAGGCTTATGGTAAGAAAAGATAAGACTATGGTGCCTTGCCCCAAAGGGCTTTGCACTTTGCAAGAATATTAGCTTGCCTTGGTAGTTCTCAAAGTTCTCCTCCTCCTCCTCCTCTTGGTAGCAACCTTCTTCTTCCGGGTATTCTCCGGTGCTAGCGTCTAAATTTAAATACGAGTATAATCACTCAACTAATTCAATGGCTATTCCATACATCACATATATTCACACAAACTATTCTAAGCACACAATTAATCTAATTAGGGTGCATTGGTTGTGTTGCTTGAGGAGAAATAACTTCCTTTTATTTCATATGTAAATGATAGTTTCCATAGGGTTCTTGAGAAATAATTTCCTCTCATTGAAATCTTCTTAAGATTTAATTTCTCAAACAATCATGCATGAATTTATATTGACCTAAGTCAAACATTCATTATCATCACTTGAGAAAATGATTTAAATGAGGTAGACCACCTCATACCATTTAATAATTCTACAAATGATTTAAATCTCCAAGTAATTCATATAAGAGAGTTGGACCAGGGGTCCAAACATCACATGAATTCATTTGGGACAAGATTTAAATGAAGTAAAATACTCCATATGATTTGCATAGTAGTTTGGGATTTCTATTTTCGTGCCCCTGGTTCGTTAGTTGTACTCAGTTTTCCCCAGTCCCTTAGTTTTTCCTCAGTTTTCCCCTCCTCTTGTTTGAAACACCCACAAGTGCTGGAACGGCCGGTAGCCGTCAGGTCAGAGGCCTTGACCGTTAGTCTGACCGGGTGGGGCCACACAGGGGCAGCTCCTCCCTGACCGTCTCGTGCTGACGGGTAGGGTCAGGAGACACGTCGGAGCAGCCATCCATCTATCGCTGACGTGTGGGCCGTTTTATATCATGATTTTATACGCGTTGCTGCCAATGACAAATGGGGCCGCTCTATAGGGCTGCCATAGTCAATGACCAGTGGGGTCGTATATTTTTCAGGAAAAGACATATATTGCCGCTCTGTGGGGCTGCCGCAGCCAATGACCAGTGGGGTCGTCTATTTATTTAGAGAAAATCATATATTGCCGCTCTGTGGAGCCTCATGACCAATGACCAGTGGGGTCGTATATTTTTCAGGAAAAGACATATATTGCCGCTCTGTGGGGCTGCCGCAGCCAATGACCAGTGGGGTCGTCTATTTATTTAGAGAAAATCATATATTGCCGCTCTGTGGGGCCGCCGCAGCCAATGACCAGTGGGGTCGTATATTTTTCAGGAAAAGACATATTGCCGCTCTGTGGGGCTGCCGCAACCAATGACCAGTGGGGTCGTCTATTTATTTAGAGAAAATCATATATTGCCGCTCTGTGGGGCCTCCGCAGCCAATGACGAGTGGGGTCGTCTATTTTTAAGGAAAAGACACATATTGCCGCTCTGATATATTTCTTTAGAGAATATCATAGAGAGAAGCAACAAGTTCGCTAATTAATTATTCTTAAGCTAGACCGGAGAATCGCTGGCAGCTCGTTCCCCACCGTCGGACGGAGCAGCCATTGCCGGCGCCTCGTCGCGCCGCCGGCTCTGTCCCCCGGCGGCGTCAGACGGACTGCGGCGCTGCACATCAACCACGGCTCCAGCACTTGTTTCGTCCGCACACATTGCACCCACCGCAGGAAAGTCCGCCGCAAGCAGATCCACCGCCCACGACGACCGGGATTTGTTCCGCGCATCAATTGGTAGTATAGCTTGGTAAGACCTCCGCTTCTGCCTCTCCCGCCCCCTAATCGATTCGGTTCCCGTAATTTATTGGAGTTTGCAGGTACGAAATAGTCCTCCATGTCTGGTCGTAGCGGGTACACCGGCGAGGGTGGGGATTCGATCATGTCGTGGCCACATTCTACTTCTCCTACCTCGTCGGAAGTGCAAGTATCTAGCTTCAGCTCTCTGTACTACCGTTGAAAGTTCCGCTATGGCCTGTTGGAGTGATTTGAGTTGTTCTTTTTTCCATTATTGTTACAGTTAGCCAGGCAAGCCGATGATCCATGGTACATTGCATACCAAGATGAATCAACCCAGTGGTGTAACCAGAGGATGGATTTGAAGGAGAAGGTGGCCAATTTAGGTGATGAATTGGCCCATAAAAACCTGATGATATTCGAGCTGAAGCGTATTGTGGAGGAAGAAAAGAAGAATTCAGAGCTTATTCGCAAGGAGAAGTTGAGAGTTGAGACAGATCTTGCCGTATTTGATCAAGTGGTAGAAAATCTAGAACATGAACTTAAAGTGATGGGAGAGAAGAAAAGTAGATTCATCTGGGAAGTTTTATTAGGTGTCATCCCTGTCCTAGCAGTTATGTGGTTCTGGTAGACGATTTTGTATAGAATTGTTATTCAGTAGATGGCTCTAACCACTGTATTTTGTTGTGGCTCTAAGCACTGTATTTTGGTGTACAATTTCCTAGTTGTGCTATGTAATGCGCGATAATTTTAGCATGCATGAACATTTTATAAAAGTGAAGGGATCCCAAAAGTGAAAGCATGTACCAGCCTCCGGATCAAATACATATCAATATGGGACAATATCTTCCCAATCAAGTTGGGATAGAATTCAAATCATACATACGGATGTACATGGACACATCAAGAACGTGGAGAAGCTTTTTTTGAGACGGTGGTAGTAGTTCGAACAATTTTATCCCAATTGGAAATTGAAAAATACAAATTTATCATAATTTATCTCAATTTGCGGCGTCGAACACGGCCGCAAGCGCATGGGCAAGAAAGGCCGGGTCGACGGGCGGCTGAGGGTGGTCATCTGCGCCATCCGCCGTTGAAGCGATGTTATCGGCGATGGCTTCAATGTTCATGGCATCGATGACCACTGTCGGAACCGCCGCTGTCTTGGTGTACTTCATCAGCGACGGATCTGCGGAGGGCTGGATCGGCGGCTTTGCAGCGCGGTTGCAGGCGATGGCTTCAATGTTCGTGGCATCGATGACCACTGTCGGCACGGCCGCCGTCTTGTTGTCCTTCATCAGCAACGGATCTGAGGAGGGCAACGGAAGTGAGACATCAACAGCCTCCGACATTGAATGCTGGATCTACGCCGTCGAAGCGATGTTGTAGGCGATGGCTTCAATGTTCGTGGCATCGATGACCACTGTCGGCACGGCCGCCGTCTTGGGGTTCTTCATCATTCAACAGATCTGAGAAGAGAAACGAAAGTGAGACAGAGAGAGACATTTCAACTATTTCTGACGGTTAGATCCTCACCGGCACTCTTAGATCCGCGCCGCCGGACGCCACCGCACGCACGGTTAGATCCGCGTCGCTGCACGCACGGTTAGATCCGCGCCGCCGCGACCGCCGGAGTAAGAGAGGAATGAGGAGAGAGGAAGATGCGACTGGAATATGCGACTGCCAGGGTTGGTAGGTATGTGCTCTGCTCTTGTCTCCGTATGCGTCCATCGTGGTAGAGAGAGATATACAGGCCGTCCGATCATAAATGATCGTACGGTGCAAGCGTTCGTTGAGCTTTCAACCAACCAAGATCCGTGTGACATACATCTCGACCAATCAGAGATCAGCCAGTGAGTACAAGTTAGGAAAACTGAGTAGAACTAAGAGGGGGAAAAGTGAGGAAATGTTTATCGGAAGGGCAAAACTGAGTACAACAAGTGGGCCCGGAGGGGGAAAACTGAGTAACACTAAGTAAAACAGGGGCACCCAAATAATAAAGGGACTAAGGGAAATTGAAGCTTTTGGCATAAAAATTGTAAAATTGTGTTATTTGAACAATATATTACATTTTGGCTGACTAGATATTGTTTGCAATTCAAAGATACACAAGTGTGACGAATTTGGACTCATTTGGACAAAGTTTGTAAGCATAGTGGGTATTTGGGAGGTGTATTGAGCAGAAAGCCCTGCATCTTCATATCTAGTAGCTCATGGACTAGGAAGTGGTTTTGAAGCCTTTGGCATAAAAACTTCATATCTCTATATTTCCTTTTCCATTATTATTTCTCTAGGTTGTAGGTAACATAACAAGGCTCCATGGGAAGGTTCCACCATGTTTTGAATTATTTTGAATTGAACCCTAAAACCCTAAAACCCTAAACCCTAGAGAAAATGATAAATGTGGCTTAAATGTGGCATACAAATTGTTCATACAAATTCAAATTGTTGAACACAAAGGCATCCCCAATACAAATTGTTCATACAAATTCAAATTGTTCATAGAAATTCAAATTGTTCAACACAAAGGGATCCCCAATACAAAGGGAACCCCAATACAAATTGTTCATACAAATTCAAATTAGTTGTTCAGAATAAAATCTTTCTCTTGCTCCTGGTGTGACTCGCCGGGGCCACCACCTTACTCCGGGTAACCCTACCAGGGATATTACCGGTGTCTACCTTCCTTTTGCCCTCTTTCTTGTTCTTCTTCTTCTGCGAAGCTTGTGCTTTTTGTTCTGCCATGTACTCTGCGAAGTTAGCATCTAACATGGTCTTAGTACTTTCGAGGCACTCTCGATTATACTGTTCCCTCTCCTCTGGACTCATCGGTTGAAGCCATTCTACATCCATCTGTTCCCTCTGCTCTTGATCCATCGGTTCAATCTCCTCATGTTCATTTGCTGCTTCAATCTCCTCTGCATTTGCTGCTTCAATCTCCTCTGCATTTGCTGCTTCAATCTCCTCATGTTGAACTGCTGCTTCAATCTCAAGTTGAATTGCTGCTTCATTCTCCTCTGCATTTGCTGCTCCCGCCTGATCTTTCATTCCAAAAGCTGGGTCAACTGCATTTTTACAAAGCCTAGCAATGTGTCCAGGGATTCCACAACGTTTGCACTTACGTTTTCGAATCGGTGCACCACCCTCTGCACTAGCTCTGATCCTATTCTTCCTCGGCCTACCTTCCGGTCTAGTCAATACTGGAGAGTACAGTTTGAAGCCTGAATCGACTTTCATCCATTGGTCTTTTCCCAACAAGGTAGGAACATTCATAGCATATGCAGCCCTAAATTTGGCAACAGAGAAATACTCTGACACATACTGATCAACTTCACCATCTTCACCCCCTATAACACTCATGAAAAACAATGCATGTATGCAGGGTATCCCACGGATCTGCCATCCCCTACAATGGCATGTCCTATCAACCAAACTCACTGGATACCTCCACTGCCTGTTTTCTTTGTCAGTGTAGGTTACCTCAGCCTCCATTCCTTTTCTGACGCATTGCATCCTCAATTGTTTTGCCCTGGCATGCAAATACTTAATCAAATATGGGAGCATGAGATGGCCAGCATATTTTGTGGATGCAATTCTTTGACGCAGATCGATCTTTATCATGACCATCTGCCTAATCTTATCAAATATTTGCCACAGCATAAGCCCTTTCAATGACTTGACCTTTGAATTGAAACTCTCCGCAAGGTTACTTGTTACATAGTCTACCTTACAAATTTCATTGAATTGGCTTCTTGACCACACCCTACCATGATGTTCATCCAAGTACTCCTTCACCCCAGGTTTTTGTTTATACAACACATCCAAATGAAACAGATGCTTCCTAGAGCTGCATGTGTATGAAGCTGGCCATAGGTTGTCAGTAAAAACTTTACCCTTGAATTTCTTTGTAAAATTCTGTACCAAGTGTCGCATACATTCCCTATGCTCCACTCCAGGGAATACTGCTTCTACCGCAGTCTCCAAACCTTTGCAAGCGTCTGTGTGGATAACAAGTCCTGGTGGATGACCTATAAGGTCGCGGAAATTCTGCAGAAACCAAGTCCAACTTTCCTGTGACTCAACCTCCAAAACCCCATAAGCAACAGGGAACATCCAATTATGTCCATCAACTGCAGTAGCAGCAACTAGCTGTCCTTTAAACCTGCCATGAAGAGCTGATGCATCCACGGCCAAATAAGGCCTGCAACCATCCAAAAAGCCTTTCCAGCAAGCTTTGAAACAAACAAAAGCCCTTCTAAAACATTCCTTGTGCATTACCTTCCCGCTTTTCAATTTGTAGGGAACTGTATGCTTGTCTATCGCTACAACACTGCCTGGACTAGCCATCTCCACTTCAGCTTTGAAAGTGTAAAGCAACTGAAAGCTTTCATTCCATGGACCATTGATCTTGTCAAGAGCCATTTCCTTTGCATAGAACATCTCTCATGTAAGGTACTTCCATTTTATACTTCTCAACCACCTTTTTTACGAGTCTTTGTTGGACCAAGTGAAGGATTTTCTCTCAGCCAATCTAGGATTATATCTGCCAACCACCTAGTCTTCGCTAGCTTTGTTTTCAGCTCTGGCTCTCCCCCTAGAGGTGGACACCTATGGATCTCCTTATTCTTCTTTATCTAAAACATAATGATAAGGGATGTCAGTAATAGATAACAAATTTTACACCGTGATCTAAATACACAACTGGTTGGCGTAGTACCTGAACCAAGCTGCTTCTGCGCATTGTGGATGCATGCAGCCTAAACCTACACCTTGGGTATGGGCATTTAATTGTGAACCTACCTGGCTCACTTTTAATAACCTCATAATTATTCTTAGTGAGAATGTGATATGTAGTAATTGCATTACGGCAGTCCATCATCGTTTGAAACACGGTGCCTTCTGCAAGCTTGGGATTCTCCCTGTTCCACTCAATTGTTGGCAAGTCTTCACCTTCGTAATCGGCTAAAACGAGGCTGTCATCATTCTCATTCTTCTCTTCATCATCAGTGTCATCAAATCTGGCACCAAAAGCAATATCTTCCATGTATTGATCCTCCATTTCACCTTCTTGCATCGATCTACCAATTCAGGAAACATCAACTCATCCTCATCATCTTGAGGACACTGATCCTCAATGTCTGCATCGTCCTCCACATCGACCGTACGAACGATCTGGCTACCACTAGCACTGGGGACAGATGGTGCTGCTGTGGACCTACAAGGAGCGCCACGGCGCACACTATTAGCAGAGGCAGCAGCAGTAGAGAGACATGATGCCCGACCACCTGATGATGCCCCAGCACCAGATGATGCCTGGCCCCTCCACATGGATACGAATTTTACCGAACCGGCAAGAAGCATTCAAAGCAAAAAGAATTCCCAGATCGTCTTCGGAAATTAGTGGAACAAATCTTCCTCCGGGCTGTTGAAATATTCGAAATGAACTGCATCGAAAGAGCTCCAGGGGTACTGATCGAAGATGTTAGCTTTGAAATCCCTTAACGAGATGGTGGTTGCAACCACCGCAGGGAAGTCAAACCCAGTCTTACAGCGTTTAGAATCACGCGTAAAGCTAGAATCCAGCCTAACCACCAGCCGAAAAGCCAGCGCTGGATCCATCCTATTCGAAAAGCAACGCAGTTAGTTGAGCAACAATGATTGGCGCTCAAAAACTGCCTACTGTTAATTCACATAGGCAGACGATGCTTACCCAGATGGAATCCATGCGTTAGATCCCTCCGATTCCCAATATTCTCCACGGCTGACGGGAATAGGCGGCACACCAGAAGGAACTACAAAGAGGACAGGGGTAGATCCAGATCTGGTGGAGGCAGAGCCCGGGGGTGGTGGTGGGGGCGGGGCCGGCTCGGCGGCGGACGACGCCATAAGGTAGGTGGGCAGGATGGCGTGGCGGCGGAGGGGCGGTGTGTGAGCTCCTCCAGTCTCGGGTGGAGGGGAAAGCTTTGGGTCAGCTCTTCCAGTCAATAGTCAACACATTTCGAAAGCAACGGTCAAGTCAAAACCACCGCGGCTACCTAGCCGTCACCGTTAACGGAAGGCCTCTGACCAGACGGCAACCCTCCCGTCCGAGCCTCTGCGAGGGGTTTCAAACTAGAGGGAGGGGAAAACTGAGGAAAAGTTAAGAGGCTGGGGGAAACTGAGTACAACTAACGAACCAGGGGCACGAAAATAGAAATCCCAAATAGTTTTGGACAATATCACTTAACTAAACTAGCCATATTGTCCTTTAATGAACTAGGGCATGTTCATGCAAAGTGACCACACCATTTTCTTGCAGAAACAATTAGTGTAAGTCAAATGTGAGCTATTGAAGTTGGAATTAACTTAATATCTATTTTGGTTGATTTTTAATAATTATTTGAATAGGGAAAAGTCCCTGCCTTCTTCTTTTTAATAGATTAATTCTACAACAGATCTTGAAGTGGGACCAGTGGCATATTGTAGATCTTTTTAGTAGCTTTCCAACAATATGAAATTTGTTAAATTTGGCCAAGCCAAACAGATTCTATGGATTTTCAAAGTTGGAGCCAGTATTGAATTTGTTTGAATTGAATTAAATCCAATTTGAATTATTGGGCTGGCGGGAAACGAGTTTGGGCCGAAACCAATTCAAACGCAGCAAATCGGCCCAGTAACGCATCCAGTGCGCGTGGACTTGCTGACAGGGTGGGTCCCGCATGTCAGCGGCTGTTAAAACCCGAAACGGTATGACTTAACAGGGGCGTTGGATTAGAATCGAATCGGACGGCTCACATGCATCATCGTCTCCGACGAGATGCCGTGGCTTCTCCGGCGAGCCTAGGGGGTCGGAGGGCTAACCAGAGCTCCAGCAAGGGTTGGTAGTGTGCGTGAGGTAGTTGTGGACGATGGCGAAGCAGCTGGTAGCAGTGGCGGAGCTCGAGGTGGCCTGGATCGATGGCGATTCCTCCAGGGCTTCCGCGGCTCCGATCTTCCGATTGGCCTTGCTCCGGCGACGATTGGGGTAGCTAATGGGTTGAGGTGAGGCAGTGGTGGATGGGGAACGAGATGGTGTGCTCAGCTTCATCCAGGGAACGCAGTATTTATAGAGTCGAGCGAGGGCTGCGGGGCAGTGGCAAGGTCGACAAGCGCGCGGCGATTCCGGCGAGCGGTTGAGCTAGGCAATGGTGCAGTGACGTTATCCTCGTCCAGGCGAAGCTGTAGGTGGCGACGGCACGGTCGGGCGACGTCTGTGGGCGACGCATTGCTTCTGTGTCGTCGGGCGGCGTCTACGGGATTTTCTTCTCCGTCTCCGGCGGCGGCGGTCCAGGGAGTGGTCGTGAGCGTGTCTGGTGGCGTCGTGGTGGCGCAGCGAGGCTCAACGCAGCGAGAGAGGGGCCAGGGCGAGTGCGAGGTGGTGGAGTGGCGCGTGGCCAGTGGCGTCCACGCGCGACGCGAGCGGCATCCGGTGGTGATCTTGGCGCGCGATCTCCGGCGATGGTCAGCGTCGAGCTGGACCGTGGCTTGGCTAGGATGGTGTAGAGGAGTGTGGTGGCGATGTTTGGCAGCAGGGCCAGGGCAGAGGGAGAAGGGAGAGAGGGGAGGTGCGTCGGGGTGGCGACATGGCCGGCATGGCCATGCCCTAGCTTGCCCTCCTCTCTCCTTAGGGTTCTTGTGGGTCATTAAGGGTGAGAGGGAACCAGGGGACCATTTAGAGTAGTTTGGGGTAGATTAGGGTAGTGTAGATCACTATTTGACATAGTGTCAAATAGTTCCATATTTGAAATTTGTCATTTTTGTCTAAATTTGAGTGAATTCAAAAGGTTGACCAATTTGAAATGTGTGTGTTTGGTTGAGTTGTATTTGACCAGAGATGATAAGAGGTGGTGGTGGAATTGTTAAATTCAAAGAATTGCAAATTTGGCTGAGTGTGAGAATGTTCCACTTAATAAAAAGTGTCAACTTTGGATGAGCATAGCATTTGATCTAAAAGGAATTTGACATGGTGATCTTTACAAAAAGTGTTCACCTTGATGTTGTCTTGGATGAGGTGCAAAGAGTTGACAAAGCTTAGTTTGGAAAATTTGAAATGCAACGGCTCAAAGTAGTGATCAGACTAAAAATGGCAGATTTGACCATTATCATATGTGAGCCAAATTTGAATTTGAAATTCATTTGATTTGTGTTTCTTTGATTCCAAAAGTTGTAATAAGTGTTTAGTAACATTGTTCAACTAATGTTGAAGACCAAATTTGTCTAGGGTCAAAATTTATAAAAATGGCATAAGCCATATGTGAGGGTTTTAGGGTTTTTCTTTTATTTGATTTCTTTCTCTTTTTGATTTATTTGGTTGGTGATCTTCTCATGATCACATTAGGGTTTTAGAGTATAGCATATACACATAATAACAATCATCATGGCATATCAATCAAAAGCACAAGTCCTATGCAGGGCACTATATGCAATTTAAAAAGTTTTTGTTGGTTTGAAATTTTGCTTTCTGGAATTCTTCTAACTTTCTTTTTATTGAAATTTGGGATGTTACAGACCTCTACCTCCCTGAGTTCGATAAACCTTGGGTGATTCACTTAAGGGAAACTTGCTGCTGTTCTACAAACCTCTGCTCTTGGAGGCCCAACACTGTCTACAGGAATAGAAGCGTGCGTAGACATCATGGGGCTTCGGCCTCTCAAGGAAGTTTCCATGAAGTCAACCATGACTATCCCAAAAACACATCACCCATGCCTCATATAAACCATAGTGGGAATGTTCCCCATTTTGATGGAACTCACTTTCCTTTTTGGAATCTGCTATGGAATCTCATATTCGCAGCTGCAGTGTGGAGTTATGGGAGATCATTGTTCATGGATACCACGAGCCACATGATCCCGCTCGGTTGACCTCCACCGAATTCTACAACCGTCAACTCAATGCCTCCGCACGTGACAAGATTAGAAGTGGCATCAACCGCAAGCTCCTTGATCAAGTTAATGACATTGACTCCGCTAAAGAGTTGTGGGATTGAATCGTAGTACTCCAAGAGGGAACCGATTTGATCCAATCAGCTCTTTATGAGACCGCAAAGAAAGAGGCTCACCAGTTCATGATTCGAGAAGGAGAATCCGTGGCCGATGCCTATGCAAGGCTTGGTGCTCTTAGAGTAAGGGTCAAGGGACTTGGAGTTGAGAAGTACAATGACGGCTTCGAGATGAATGAAGCATTCATAAAGTCCAAGGTTATTGCTATGATTGTTGTCAAGCAAGAAGACACCAACCTTGCACTCAACTTGCAAATCATGACCAAGAGTGCTGATATGAACTCCGATGATCTAGTCTCCTATGTGGCCGCCAATGAAAACATGGCCAAGGCAGGAAAAAGGCTCATGGCAATGAACCGTGTTGATGAAGCCTCACACAACCACGAAGCGTCACACAACCTTGCTCTCAAAGCTAGAGCTGACCATGAAAGAGTAGATGACTATGAAATTGAAGAAGATGAGGAGATGACTTCAACTAGTGACATTGCTACCGACTTTGCCTTCTTTGCCAAGAAGTACAAGGCAAAGTTCCCAATGCTCCTCAATGACAAGAAGAAGAAGAGAACTTGCTACAACTGTGATGAAGATAGCCACTTTGCAAATGAGTGCCCTTATGAGAAAAGGATAGACAAGCGAAAGTTCATCAAAGGGGTCAAGCCAAGATTGAAGCCAAACCCAATCAACGATCAATACAAGAAGAACAAGGGAAGAACCTTTGTTGGGGCCGAGTACTTGTCCGATGAAGAAGAGGAAGATGATGAGAAGGAGGCCGGAGTGGCCGGTTTGGCTTTCTCCAAGCCTGGGTCACTCTTCACATATGACTACTCCAAGGATTACTCCACGGAGAATGATGTTGGTTCTTCCTTCATGGCAAGGACAACTCAAGATGATGACTCCGATGACTCTCCCTCCTCTACAATCGTTGGCTCTTGTCTTATGGCAAGAGAAACCAAGGTAATGGAATCCCCACCTTCTCTATCTAGTATTCTTGATGATGAGACTGAAAATCAAGAAGAATTAATTGTGCTTAAGGAACTTTACAATGTTAGATGCACCCTTCGTGGTGAAGCTCTTGTCAAGTTTGATTTCTTGATGGACTCTCTCAAAGAAAAGGATGAGTCCATTGAGGAATTAGAATATTATTTGAATGAAAAAGAACGGAGATTCAATCTCCTAAGACAAGAGCTATAAAGCGAAAGGTGCATATCTCAAGGCCTTAAGCAACAAATTGAAACTTATGAACTTGATAAAGTTAAGGACCTAGAAACTATTGATAGGGCTCAATCATTGACCCAAGAGCTCAATGCCTCAAAGGAGGAGCTTGAAGTTGCTCATGCTTCTCTCACTAGGGATCTTGATCACCTTGAAAGAGCTAAAAAGCTTGTTAAGGATGAGCTCAAGAAACTTGGAGAGAACCATGATCTTCTCCAAGAAAGCTCTTGGATCAATGAAGGATCCCATTGTTGTAGAAAAGGTTGTTAGTTCCTCCACCTCTTTTACTAGTGAGCATGCTAAGCTTGTTGAGGAACATGTTTGTTTACAAGAGGAACTCTCTTTGCATGTTGAGACCAATGCATATCTTGAATGCTTGGTGACCAAATATGTCTCGACTATCATCCTAATGAATCTTCTTGTGAGCAAGCAACTATTCTTGAGGAAAATGTTAGGTTAACAAAGGAACTTGAATAGTTCACCACTGCCAAGAATAAGATGGGATTGGATGACCTTTTGAGTAAGCAAAGGTCAAACAATCAAAAGTTTGGACTTGGATATGTTCCCAAGTCTCACAAGAAGAAGAACTACAAGAAGGAGAAGCCCGCTCAAGAAAAGAACAAGAAGGTCACTAATGATGGCAAAGCCTCAAAGGGCAAAGCCGCTAGTGGTGATCGCACAGGGCCAAACAATCACTATGCTTTATTTGTTGATTATTATGGTGATGTTTATGCTAGCTATGTTGGCCCTCGTAATGGGTATGCTTATAGAGAGTACTCAATTTGGGTACCAAAAGATATTGTTGCCATTTCAAAGGAACCCATTAATCGATGGGTTCCTAAATCCTCTACTTGATTTGTAGGGGTATTCCTCCGGTGGTCCAAAATGGGTGTTTGATAGTGGATGCACCAATCATATGACCGGAGGAAGAGGTGTGCTTGATCAATTCATTGAAGATATCAACAAGAAGTCAAGCATCACCTTTGGTGACAACTCAAAGGGAAAGGTACTTGGGTATAGCAAGGTGGCAATCTCTAAGGACTTGTGCCTTGAGACGGTAATGCTTGTTGAATCCCTTGGCTATAACTTACTTTCTATATATCATCTTGCCGATGCCGGTTACAATTCATATTTTACTAATTATTGTGTGAAATTCTTTAGGAGTGACAATCTGAAATTGGTTCTTGTTGGATATGTGGAGAACAACCATTACGTGGTTGACCTCTCGAAAGAGAGCCCCTCTCCCTCCACATGTCTAATGGCGGCCGAGCATGACGAAGGTTGGTTGTGGCATCGCCGCCTTGGTCAAGTCAACATGAGAAACCTTAAACAACTCCTAAAGGGTGAGCACATTGTGGGACTAATCGGCATTTCTTTTGAGAAAGATCGTGTTTGCAGTGCATGTGTAGCCGGAAAGCAACTCAAGAAGAAACATCCTATCAAGAGTATCGTCACCACATCTAGGCCTTTGGAGCTCCTTCATTTGGATCTCTTTGGGCCATCACATTATGATACTCTTGGTGGGAGCAAGTATGGACTTGTCATTGTTGATGATTACTCAAGATACTCTTGGGTATTTCTCCTTAAGTCTAAGGACGAGACCCATAGAGAGTTCATCACCTTCGCCAAGAAAGCTCAACGTATATATGAATCCGAGATCAAGGCGATTAGGACCGACAATGGCACCGAGTTCAAGAACTACACCATGCAAGAGTTTGTTGATGATGAGGGCATCAAGCATGAGTTTTCGGCGCCATACACCCTGATGACCCACAAGTATAGGGGGTGTATCGTAGTACTTTCGATAAATAAGAGTGTCGAACCCAACGAGGAGCAGAAGGTGTTGACAAGCAGTTTCGATGAAGGATTCACTGTAAATGCTCACAGACAAGTATTCAGGGGGTTTTGATATAGCAGATAAATAAAGTACAAGTAAGTAAAATGCGAGAGTAATAATTGCAGCGAGTGGCCCAATCCTTTTTAGCACAAATGACAAGCCGGTTTGTTCACTTATAATGACCAAACGTTCTTGAGGACACACGGGAATTTAGTCTAGTGCTTTCGCTTCATATAGTTGATTAATCTTCATTGTTATGATAAGTGTTGTGTGGGTGAACCTATGCTAATGCACCGCCCTTCCTAGGACTAATACATACTTGTGATTATACCCCTTGCAAGCATCCGCAACTACAAGAAAGTAATTAAGATAAATCTAACCACAGCCTTAAACTCTGAGATCCTGCTATCCCTCCTGCATCAATATACCAACGGGGGTTTAGGTTTCTGTCACTTCGGCAACCCCGCAATTAGCAAACAAATACAAGATGTATTCCCCTAGGCCCATAAAGGTGAAGTATCATGTAGTCGACCTTCACATGACACCACTAGAAGAATAACACCACAACTTAAATATCAAACCATTGAATATTACTCAATCATAATTCACTACTAACATTTAGACTTCACCCATGTCCTCAAGAACTAAACGAACTACTCACGAGACATCATATGGAACATGATCAGAGGTGATATGATGATGAATAACAATCTGAACATAAACCTTGGTTCAATAGTTTCACTCAATAGCATCAATAACAAGGAGTAATCAATACCGGGAGAGTTTCCCCTATCAAACAATCAAGATTCAACCCTAGATGTTACAGCGGTGACGAGGTGCAGCGGTGGAGATGACGGTGACGGTGGTGGAGATGATGGTGATGATGATTCCAATGAAGTCCAGCTCGATGGCGGTGACGATGGCGACGATTTCCGCCTCCGGGAGGGAATTTCCCCGGCAGATTTTAGCCTGTCGGAGAGCTCTTTTCTCTCTGGTGTTTTCCGCCCCGCAGAGGCGGCTGTGACTCCTCGTGATTACTCTTTTTGAGCTTAGGTTTTCGGGACGAAGAAGTACGCGAAGGAGAGGCGGCCGAAGGGGGCTGTGGTCCCCCTCCCCACAAGGCGGCGCGGCCAGGCCAGGGCCTGCGCCAGCCTATGGGGGGGCCCATGGCGGCCCTCCTCGGCTCCTCCTTTTGGCTGGCTTCATCTTCGGGAAAAATAAGATCTTCCGTGTAATTTCCATCAATTGTTGATCTCCAAAAATATTGCATTCCGACGGTGCTTTTCCAGCAGAATCTTGACTCCGGTGAATGATCCTCCAATAATCATGAAACATGCAAAATAGATGAAATAACATAAGTATCACCTCTAAATATGAAATATATCGATGAATAACAGTAAATTATGATATAAAATAGTGATGCAAAATGGATGTATCACACCCCTCAAAAAAATGGTGTTGTTGAAAGGAAGAACCGAACTATCATTGAGATGGAAAGAACCATGTTAAGTGAATTCAACTCACCCCACAACTTTTGGGGAGAAGCCATCTCCACGGCTGTCCACTACTCCAACCGGCTCTTCCTTCGCCCCCTCCATAACAAAACTCCATACGAGCTTCTCACAGGTAACAATCCTAATGTCATGTACATTCGTGTCTTTGGATGCAAATGTCTTGTTAAGAACAACAAAGGAAAGCTCGGTAAATTTGAAACTTGAACCATAGAGGGCATATTTGTTGGATATGCGGAGAACTCTCACGCCTATAGATACTACAACCGGTCCACTGGGACTATTGAAGTATCTTGTGACGTGGTGTTCTTGGAGGATAATGGCTCCCAAGTGGAGCAAGTTGTTCCATGTGTTGTAGGTAATAATGATGATCCATCTAGTGCCATCAAGCATATGGGCATTGGACACATCCGGCCCATGGAAGTTCATAATGATGATCAAGATGATGGAGTAGAAGTATCAAGCACGGCTCAAGTGGAGCCTAGCTCAACTCAAGCCGAACCATCAAGTGCAACTCAAGAACCATCCTCCACTCAAGATGAGTCACATTCAGAAGAACAAGAAGAAATTCCTCATTCCACTGAGCAAGACCATGATGATGATCAAGAGACATCCTCAACTCATGATCAAGCTCAAGTGGTCCCTCATGATCAAGTACTAGCAAGAGTTGAGTTCATTGATCATGAAGTAACCATTCGGAAGATCAAGGCCGCTACAAGGGCAAGTGACATGAAAGTAGATCAAGTCCTTGGTAGCATCTCAAAAGGAGTGGTAACTCGTAGACACCATTCATTACTTATCACTTATTGTCAACACCATGCTTTTGTGTCTAGTTTTGAACCACTCAAGGTACATGAAGCCTTGGTTGATCCGGATTGGGTAATTGCCATGCAAGAAGAATTGGAGTGTTTCACTCGTAATGAAGTATGGTCTCTAGTTGAGAGACCCAAGGATCATCGCATCAATGTTATTGGGACCAAATGGGTATTCAAGAACAAGCAAGATGAGAATGGCATTGTCATACGAAACAAAGCAAGGTTAGTGGCGCAAGGGTTTGCCCAAATAGAAGGTATGGATTTTGAGGATACCTTTGCGCCGGTAGCCCGTCTTGAAGCTATTCGTCTTTTGCTTGCATTTGCATCTTTCCACAATTTCAAACTATTTCAAATGGATGTGAAAAGTGCATTTTTGAATGGTCCCCTAAAAGAAACCGCATATGTGGCTCAACCCCCGGGTTTCGAAGACCCATGCCGACCCAACCACGTGTATTTACTCCATAAGGCACTCTACGGTCTCAAGCAAGCTCCACGTGCTTGGTATGAGTTCCTTAGGGATTTCTTACTACATGATGGGTTTTGCATGGGTACGGTCGATTCCACTCTTTTGACCAAGCGGGTTAAAGGGGGTGGTTTATTTATATGTCAAATATATGTTGATGATATTATCTTTGGTGGAACTAACCCCAATCATAACAAAGCTTTTGAGCTATTGATGACTAGGAAATTTGAGATGTCCATGATGGGAGAGTTGAAGCTCTTCCTAGGCTTCCAAGTGAGGCAACTTGCAAAAGGCACCTTCATCTCTCAAGAAAAGTATGTGAAGGACATGCTCAAGAAATTCAACATGACCAATGCAAGCCCAATGAGGACACCCATGCCCGTAAAGGGGCAACTTGGCTCATGTGACGGTGAGAAGGATGTGGATATAAAGGTATACCGCTCCATGATAGGATCCTTGCTCTACCTTTGTGCCTCTAGGCCGGATGTCATGCTAAGTGTAGGGATGTGTGCTCGTTTTCAATCCGCTCCTAAGGAGAGCCATTTAATGGCGGTCAAACGGATTCTAAGATACCTTGTTCTCACTCCTACTCTCGGGCTATGGTATCCAAAGGGGTCAACCTTTGAACTCATTGGCTATTTGGATTCCGATTGGGCCGGTGATAAGGTTGACCGGAAGTCTACCTCCGGGGCTTGCCAATTTGTTGGCCGGTCATTGGTGAGTTGGTCATCCAAGAAACAAAACGCCACCGCTTTATCCACCGCCGAAGCCGAATACATATCCGCGGCATCTTTTTGCACTCAATTGTTATGGATGAAGTAAACCTTGAAAGACTATGGTGTGTCTATTGGTACGATTCCTCTTCTTTGTGACAATGAAAGTGCAATTAAGATCGCCAATAACCCGGTTCAACATTGTCGCACCAAACATATTGACATTCGCCATCACTTCCTACGTGACCATGTTGCCAATAAGGATATTGATCTCACTCATGTGGGGACAACCTACCAATTGGAGGATATTTTCACTAAGCCTTTGGATGAAGCCCAGTTTGTTAACTTGAGAGGAGAACTTGGTATTCTTGATCCTAAAAACTTAGATTGAATAACTTCTTGCACTATATTCTTGCATTTATCTTGCTATCTAGCTTAGAGGCACAACACATATGGGGATAGTCATCTTACCATGTCTTGGTATGATGCATACCTATGTGTGCAACATAAATAGACCCAATGTCATTATATGGACCCAAGCATGTCTCTTAGAGGTCTCATGACATTTGCGCTTTCACATATGGGGATTAATCCCCCGCCCCTCATTCAGCCTCAATTGCAACTTGATTTGACCATATAAGGCTAAATGATCTTAGTGCAAAAATCACTTAAAAAATGACTTATGATTCTTGATATATATTTCGAATCATGCCCATTGTTGCTATTTACATCTTGTTTGGATTTTCACTCCAATGGGTATGCCTAGAGAACTTTGTGTTTCCAACCCCATGTCTATGCTCATCTCATCATCATCTATCTATCTATATGTACATGTCATCATCTGAGCATTCATACACATTTACACAAAGAATAGGGGCAAAACGAGGCAAAACAAGACAAAACTGGGCAGAATAACCCTGGCCGGTCCTGGCCCGGTTGGACCGGCCTCTGCGCCGGGCCAGACGGCGCTAGGCCCAGTCGATCGGGCGGCAAACCGGCCGTGCGGCTGGTTATGTTTGGAGGAGGTTACCCCTTGGGGGTCTTCTTCCTCATTATCCCCCACCTCCACAACCTCCATGGCCGCCGCCTCCACCATCTCCACCACGTCCTAGGCCCTTCCCACCACTAGATTCTCCCCAAACTTCACCCAATCATAGATCGGGATCTCTCAAGCATCTTCACCAAGGAATTTGGTCTCCCTCAAGCCAATTTTGGAGATCTTGGGGATTTGGTCCTCAAGCCCTCTCCAAGTGTTCTTCTTGCTCACTTGGGCAAAGAGGACGATGTCTTCGGGTAAATCTTCTTTCCATTCCCTCTCCCTCTCACTTTTCCTCTCCCATTGCACAATTTTGAGGAAATTTGAGGAAAATTAGGGTTAGGGTTAGTAAGTCCTCTTGCCATTTAGAGTGTCTCACACCCCCATGCACATATTCCACTCTATTGCTATAGTCTATGTTCAAGTTTATGAGTTTTTGCATGATTTTATGGTAGAAATTCTGGGCAACACCTCACAATTCGACAGACCCGGTCACAGGCCCGGTCAACCGGCCTCTCAACCGGCTGGTCCGGCGCATGGCCCGGTCAACCGGATGGGAAACCGGCCAGCCCGGTCTCTCGTCCGGTTGGACCGGACCATACGCCGGGTCGCCCATTTTTCGCACAATTCCGTCAAAACACTTGAATATATACTATGCTTTTTGGCTTCCCTATTTACTGATGACATGTACACTTACCCCACTGCTATCCTTGCTCTATTTGCTAATTCACAGATAGTTGGAGTGGTGAAGACCGTGGCAATTTTGCCAAGAGAGGAAAGGCTACGGTGCCTCCGGGACGCCGTAGTAGCGGTCGCGTGCCTCCTAAAGCAGCTCCTGGCACAGGTAGCTCATCTGGCAGAACCTCGACCAAGACAGTTGGCGCTAAGAGGATAGACAAACACGCAGCCCAAGATGATGATGAAATTGTGCCATACTACAATGTGGGCACAGAACATCTTGGTGATTGGCAAAGTCTGAGAAAGGAAAATCCATATCGCTTTGTGCAACGGACTTACACTGGTGGGGACAAGTTCTTCTGGACCAAGACTCAAGCAAGCATATGGGAAGATTTCTACAACACTAGAGAGTGTATGAAGAACGGTGCTGTTGTGATGCCCAAGGCCATCAATACTGAAGAGCTTGCCTTGCATGAAGCCACCAAATACCGCTTTGTGGTTGATGCCTTGAAGGGTTTGGGACTGTATGAGCTTGTGTGCCTGAAGCCCGATGATGACCAAAGAGAAGGCACCTATTGTCCCCTTCTTGTCCGTCAATTCCATTGCACCGTATTCTTCCATGATGATGAGGATCGCACTATGACTTGGATGACTGGCAAGGAGAAGTACTCATGCACCTATACTGAGTTCTGTGAAGCCATGGGTTTTGGTGGTGGCCGTGCTCAAGGGTTCAAGATTCATTCTCGACCTAAGCTCGTTAAAGGTGACATCTCCTTTTGCTATCCCCCGAACCCTACAGCTGGTCTTGCCACTATCTCTGGGATGTATTACTCTTATCTCCTACATGCCAAGATGTTCCGTGAGAGTCTCATCAGCAAGTCAGGCGACACCAGTGAAGTCAGGAACTACCACTTGAATCTGATGTACTATTGCCATCCTGACAACATGAGGAAAATTGATGGTTGTGATCTCATTCACTGTGAACTGAAGCGTTCTGTTTTGGCCCGCATGACTCCCAACTATGCTCAGTACGTTCAGCGGCTCATCAACAAGATGGTACCTCCTCCCAACAACATGCTAGATCAAAGAATCATCATGGAACCATTCAAGTTCCCCGCTCAGGACACATGTCTGGAAGTCCCTGCCATGATGCCATCTAAGCGCCGTTCCAAGGAGCGACATGATCCTGCAGCTAGCTCCAGCTACTCTAGGCGCCCCAAGCACGGTGCTTCTCGCTTCTTCTCTAGCATGTGGCAAATGTGCAAGAATACCAATGATGTTGCACATTAGAGTCTTGCTTTGAACCAGGAGACACAGAGGCGACAGAATGAGTTCATGGCTGCAAGGAATCACCCTGTTCCTCGTTCTGGACCTGAGTTGGAGCCTGTGGTTGCACCTGCTTGGGAGATGCGTCCCATTACTGATGAGATGCTCCAGAACTTCGACCTCTCCATGTATGCTCATGGTGGTCTTCCTCCTAGGCCTGCACGTGCCCCTGCTGTTGATGATGATGAAGAGGTTGAAGGTGATGCGGATGAGGCTGAGGATGATGATGGCGAGGGCTCATATTCCACTGGGCATGAGTTCTACTGATGGGTGCGTTAGCATCTCTCCTCTTTTCTTCGCCTTTTTGGTGTTCCGATGCCAAAGGGGGAGAAGAGAGTAGAGTCTAAATCACGGGGTTCTTTGGTTGTCACAAGCCATGGGTGTTGCTTTATTTGATTCTTATATGGCTTGTGCTTATTTGCTTTGCTTTCTCAAGAACCATTTGCTACTTTGAATAATTCATGTATGGACGAGTATTTGTATGCTTAATCACTCTATTAGAATGATCATGCTTTATGCTTATATATCTTGATATACATGTCCATACCATGCTTGCTTCCTAAAGATATTGGGGGAGTTTCTCATATACCACAAATGGTGCACTTTGCATTCAACGCAAATTCTCCAAGTGCACACATTATGGGGGAGCTGTCGTAATATCTTATATGGAATCAAGGTTTAGAGCTTATCATAATATCTATATGTGACTCTAGCTCGGTTTGTCATCGTATAACAAAAAGGGGGAGATTGTAAGGGTATTTTACCCTTATCCATTATTTTGGTAACAATGACACCGTGCTAAGAGTATTTGGCCTAATACATGTTTATAAGGATAATCCCAGGTATTAGCCAAAGAGGCATAAATGGTGTATCAAAGGAACAAGAAGGCTAAAGGAGACCCCCCACTTCGACAACAATCAAAAAGGGGGTCTACAGCAGGGCGCCGGTCATAGGACCGGTTGGACCGGCCCGTGCGCCGGTAGACTCCGGTCCGCCGCCCGGTCGACCGGGCGCTGGGCCGGGCGCCCCGGCGCTAACCGGCCCCTGCGCTTACACCAACCGGGAGGGCTAATGTAAGCCTCTGGAACGCTCCGGTTCATGCCCGGTCTGCCGCCCGGTTTGGACCAGCGGCTCTGGTCCCTGGCCCGGTCGGACCGGGTGCTGGACTGGACGCTTCGGCGCCGACCGAGCTCTGCGCCGACGCAAACCGGGACGAGTACTGAGAAGGTTTTCGAGGCTCCGGTTGGGGTCCGGTCTGCCGCCCGGTTTGGACCGGCGGGTCCGGTCTGACCGGGCCCTGCACCGGACGGTCCGGTCCCTGGTACGGTTGACCCGGAATCTCGGGAGAAAGCTGATGCGTCAAGTGAGCAACGGCCATATTTCAAGTGACACTATAAATACCCCTTCTCCTACCTCTGAAGGGGTAGGCACTACACTACAAGCTGTTCTTGAGCTCTCTCTCATACTCCATTGCTAGAAACACCAAAAGCCTCAGATCTCCCTCCTCTTCCACCCAAACTCAATTCCCTCCGGGGAAACGATAGAGGAGGACCCGATCTACTGTTCTACAAGCCAAATCTCATTCCCCCTTGTATTCATCAAGAAGCTTGCTCTCTAGGGTTCCTTGAAACCCTAGGTGGACAAGAGTGGTCCGGAAGCATCCGGGCTGTGGATTTGCTCCTGACAAGATTGTGAAGGTTTGGAGGCTACCTCAAAGTCTACCACAAGTGAGTGAGCTATTCCTTCGTGGGATATGCTCCGGAGAATAGGGTGAGCCTTCGTGGCGTGGGGAATCCTTCGTGGGACCTCCACCCCTCCAAACGTGACGTACCTTCTTGCAAAGGAAGGGAACACATGAATACATCCTCGTCTCCGCATGCTATCGGTTATCTCTAACCGAACTCCTTACTTGTGATTTAACTGTCTGTGAGAGCCTTCGTGCTCGAGTTAGTTGTATCCTCATATAGGTTGTTTCACCTAGTTTGCATTAGGTTCACCTTTATATTCCGCAAAGCCTAATATTGCAAAGAAAGAATCAAAATTTGTAGAAACCTATTCACCCCCTCTAGGTTTACCATCTCTGAACTTTCAATAATGTTACAATAAATAGCGAGCTTAGCGTCGCTAATAGCGAGATTATGGTCATAGCGAGCAAATTGTGTATATCATGCGCTCACCTTCTAAATTCGCTATATCACCGCTATAACATCGAAATAGCGCGCGCTATTTGTTTCCATGATAATTACCCACTGCCATCGGTTATGCAAAGTCTGAATATGATGCTGAAAACTTTGAGTAATAAAGCACCATTTATCGAAAAAATATATAATTTTTATTTTAATTGAAAATAAAGGATTATGTGTACATCAGCGTTCATTCTTGCACGGTACCAAACTCGGCCCAAACACGACTATCTTTTTTTTTTTTTTTGAAACGGGCAAAAAAACTTTTTGCCTTATATTAATATAGGAGAAGCAAACAAGTGGATGGCAAGAGCCATAAAAAACGTAAACAGATGCTCCCAGGCGCGGCGACTGCGGCCACCTCCTCCCCGCGTCCTCGCCCCCCAGGTTCGTCTCTCCCCCAGGCTCCGTGGTTCCTCTCGGAGGAGCGGAGGTGTTCTCTCCTCCAGGGATCCATCCTCGTCTCCGATCCAGATCGGGATCGGGCCGCCACGCTGATGTCTACGCCCCCTCCTTTTCCTGTAGACAGTGTTGGGCCTCCAAGAGCAGAGGTTTGTAGAACAGCAGCAAGTTTCCCTTAAGTGGATCACCCAAGGTTTATCGAACTCAGGGAGGAAGAGGTCAAAGATATCCCTCTCATGCAACCCTGCAACCACAAAGCAAGAAGTCTCTTGTGTCCCCAACACACCTAATAGGTGCACTAGTTCGGCGAAGAGATAGTGAAATACAGGTGGTATAAGTAGTAGCAACGGCACCAGAAAAGTGCTTTGCCCAGGACAGTAAACAAGCAGTAGTAACGCAGCAGTATTAACGCAGTGAAACAGTAAACAAGCAGCGATAGCAGTATTTAGGAACAAGGCCTAGGGATCATACTTTCACTAGTGGACACTCTCAACATTGATCACATAACAGAATAGATAAATGCATACTATACACTCTTGTTGGATGATGAACACCATTGCGTAGGATTACACGAACCCTCAATGCCGGAGTTAACAAGCTCCACAATTCAATGTTCATATTTAAATAACCTTAGAGTGCATGAAAGATCAACACAACTAAACCAAGTACTAACATAGCATGCACACTGTCACCTTCACACTATGTAGTAGGAATAGATCACATCAATACCATCATAGCAATAGTTAACTTCATAATCTACAAGAGATCATAATCATAGCATACGCCAAGTACTAACACGGATGCACACACTGTCACCATTACACCGTGCAGGAGGAATAAAACTACTTTAATAATATCACTAGAGTAGCACATAGATGAATAGTGATACAAAACTCATATGAATCTCAATCATGTAAAGCAGCTCATGAGATTATTGTATTGAGGTACATGGGAGAGAGATGAACCACATAGCTACAGCGGAGCCCTCAGCCTCGGGGGTGGATTACTCCCTCCTCATCATGGAGGCAGCGATGGCGGTGAAGATGGCGGTGAAAACGGCGGTGGAGATGGCTCCGGGGGCAATTCCCCGTCCCGGCAGGGTGCCGGAACAGAGAGTTCTGTCCCCCGAATTGGAGTTTCGCGACGGTGGCGGCGCCCCTGGAGTCTTTCTGGAGTTTCGTCAATTGGTACTGCGTTTTTAGGTCGAAAGGGGTTTTATAGGCGAAGAGGCGGTGCAGGAGGGCTGACAGGGTGGCTTCACCATAGGCCGGCGCGGCCAGGGTCTGGCCCGCGCGGCCCTATGGTGTGGGGCCCCCCTGGCTCTCCTCCGACTCTCCTTCGGTGTTCTGGAGCCTTCCGGGAAAAATGGGAGGTTTGGCGTTGATTTCGTCCAATTCCGAGAATATTTCCTTACTAGGATTTCTGAAACCAAAAACAGCAGAAAACAGCAACTGTCCCTTCGGCATCTCGTCAATAGGTTAGTTCCAGAAAACGCATAATTATGACATAAAGTGTGCATAAAACATGTAGATATCATCAATAATGTGGCATGGAACATAAGAAATTATCGATACGTCAGAGACGTATCAGCATCCCCAAGCTTAGTTTCTGCTCGTCCCGAGCAGGTAAACGATAACAAAGATAATTTCTGGAGTGACATGCCATCATAACCTTGATCATACTATTGTAAGCATATGTAATGAATGCAGCGATCAAAACAATGGTAATGACATGAGTAAACAACTGAATCATAAAGCAAAGACTTTTCATGAATAGTACTTTCAAGACAAGCATCAATAAGTCTTGCATAAGAGTTAACTCATAAAGCAATAATTCAAAGTAAAGGTATTGAAGCAACACAAAGGAAGATTAAGTTTCAGCGGTTGCTTTCAACTTGTAACATGTATATCTCATGGATAATTGTCAATGCAAAGTAATATAACAAGTGCAATATGCAAGTATGTAGGAATCAATGCACATTTCACACAAGTGTTTGCTTCTTGAGATGGAGAGAAATAGGTGAACTGACTCAACAATAAAAGTAAAAGAATGGTCCTTAGAAGAGGAAAGCATCGATTGCTATATTTGTGCTAGAGCTTTGATTTTGAAAACAAGAAACAATTTTGTCAACGTTAGTAATAAAGCATATGTGTTATGTAAATTATATCTTACAAGTTGCAAGCCTCATGCATAGTATACTAATAGTGCCCGCACCTTGTCCTAATTAGCTTGGATTACCTGGATTATCATCGCAATGCACATGTTTTAACCAAGTGTCACAAAGGGGTACCTCTATGCCGCCTGTACAAAGGTCTAAGGAGAAAGCTCGCATCGGATTTCTCGCTATTGATTATTCTCAACTTAGACATCCATACCGGGACAACATAGACAACAGATAATGGACTCCTCTTTTATGCATAAGCATGTAGCAACGATTAATTTTCTCATATGAGATTGAGGATGTTTGTCCAAAACTGAAACTTCCACCATGGATCATGGCTTTAGTTAGCGGCCCAATGTTCTTCTCTAACATTATGCATGCTCTAACCATTCTAGCGGTAAATCTCCCTTACTTCAGACAAGACGGACATGCATAGAAACTCACATGATATTCAACAAAGAGTAGTTGATGGCGTCCCCAGGAACATGGTTATCGCACAACAAGCAACTTAATAAGAGATAAAGTGCATAAGTACATATTCAATACCACAATAGTTTTTAGGCTATTTGTCCCATGAGCTATATATTGTAAAGGTAGAGGATAGAAATTTTAAAGATAGCACTCAAGCAATTTACTTTGGAATGGCGGAGAAATACCATGTAGTAGGTAGGTATGGTGGACACAAATGGCATAGTGGTTGGCTCAAGTATTTTGGATGCATGAGAAGTATTCCCTCTCGATACAAGGTTTAGGCTAGCAAGGCTATTTGAAACAAACACAAGGATGAAGCGGTGCAGCAAAACTCACATAAAAGACATATTGTAAACATTATAAGACTCTACACCGTCTTCCTTGTTGTTCAAACTCTATACTAGAAATTATCTAGACTTTAGAGAGACCAAATATGCAAACCAAATTTTAGCAAGCTCTATGTATTTCTTCATTAATGGGTGCAAAGTATATGATGCAAGAGCTTAAACATGAGCACAACAATTGCCAAGTATCACATTACCCAAGACATTTTAGCAATTACTACATGTAGCATTTCCCATTTCCAACCATATAACAATTTAACGAAGCAGTTTCAACCTCGCCATGAAAATTAAAAGCTAAGAACACATGTGTTCATATGAACCAGAGGAGCGTGTCTCTCTCCCACACAAGCATTTATTCAAACAAAAACAAAAACAAAAACACACAGACGCTCCAAGTAAAGTGCATAAGATGTGACCGAATAAAAATATAGTTTCAAGAGAAGGAACCTGATAATTTGTCGATGAAGAAGGGGATGCCTTGGGCATCCCCAAGCTTAGACGCTTGAGTCTTCTTGATATATGCAGGGGTGAACCACCGGGGCATCCCCAAGCTTAGAGCTTTCACTCTCCTTGATCATGTTGTATCATCTCCCTCTCTTGATCCTTGAAAACTTCCTCCACACCAAACTTAGAACAACTCATTAGAGGGTTAGTGCACAATCAAAATATACATGTTCAGAGGTGACATAATCATTCTTAACACTTTTGGACATTGCACAAAGCTACTGAAAGTCAATGGAATCAAAATATCCATCGAACATAACAAAACTGGCAATGCGAAATAAAAGGCAGAATCTGTCAAAAACAGAACAGTTCGTATTGACGAATTTTATTGAGGCACCAGACTTGCTCAAATGAAAATGCTCAAATTGAATGAAAGTTGCGTACATATCTGAGAATCACTCACGAAAATTGGCATAATTTTCTGAGTTACCTACAGAGAATTTTGCCCAGATTCGTGACAGCAAAGAAATCTGTTTCTGCGCAGTAATCCAAATCTAGTATGAACTTTACTATCAACGACTTTACTTGGCACAACAAAGCACAAAACTAAGATAAGGAGAGGTTGCTACAGTAATAAAAAACTTCCAAGACACAAATATAAAACAAAGTACTGTAGCAAAATAACACATGGGTTATCTCCCAAGAAGTTCTTTCTTTATAGCCATTAAGATGGGCTCAGCAGTTTTAATGATGCACTCGCAAGAAATAGTATTTGAAGCAAAAGAGAGCATCAAGAGGCAAATTCAAAACACATTTAAGTCTAACATGCTTCCTATGCATAGGAATCTTGTAAATAAACAAGTTCATGAAGAGCAAAGTGACAAGCATAGGAAGATAAAACAAGTGTAGCTTCAAAAATTTCAGCACATAGAGAGGTATTTTAGTAACACGAAAATTTCCACAACCATATTTTCCTCTCTCATAATAACTTTCAGTAGCAACATGAGCAAACTCAACAATATAACTATCACATAAAGCATTCTTATCATGAGTCTCATGCATAAAATTGTTACTCTCCACATAAGCATAATCAATTTTATTAGTAATAGCGGGAGCAAATTCAACAAAGTAGCTATCATTATTATTCTCATCATCAAATATAGGAGGCATATTGTAATCATAATCAAATTTATCCTCCATAATAGGCGGTACCAAAAGACTACTATCATTATAATCATCATAAATAGGAGGCAAAGTATCATCAAAGAAAATTTTCTCCTCAATGCTTGGGGGACTAAAAAGATCATGCTCATCAAAGCCAGCTTCCCCAAGCTTAGAATTTTCCATAGCATTAGCAACAATAGTGTTCAAAGCATTCATATTAATAACATTCCCATTAGCATGCATATAAAGTTCCATGGGTTTTTTAATTCTCTCTTCAAACACATCATGTCCTAATTCAAGATAAAGTTCATAAAGATCTCTCATATTTTTGTTGTTTTCCATTATGCCTAACTAGTGTAAACAAGAAACAAAAAGTTGCAATTGCAGGATCTAAAGGAAATAGCTTCGAGCACAAACACAATGGCGCCAGAAAAGTACTTAACCTGGAACCGAAGTATGAGTGCCTTTTACCTTTCCTCCCCGGCAACGGCGCCAGAAAATAGCTTGATGTCTACGCCCCCTCCTTTTCTCAGACAGTGTTGGGCCTCCAAGAGCAGAGGTTTGTAGAACAGCAGCAAGTTTCCCTTAAGTGGATCACCCAAGGTTTATCGAACTCAGGGAGGAAGAGGTCAAAGATATCCCTCTCATGCAACCCTGCAACCACAAAGCAAGAAGTCTCTTGTGTCCCCAACACACCTAATAGGTGCACTAGTTCGGCGAAGAGATAGTGAAATACAGGTGGTATAAATAAGTAGTAGCAACGGCACCAGAAAAGTGCTTTGCCCAGGACAGTAAACAAGCAGTAGTAACGCAGCAGTAGTAACGCAGTGAAACAGTAAACAAGCAGCGATAGCAGTATTTAGGAACAAGGCCTAGGGATCATACTTTCACTAGTGGACACTCTCAACATTGATCACATAACAGAATAGATAAATGCATACTCTACACTCTTGTTGGATGATGAACACCATTGCGTAGGATTACACGAACCCTCAATGCCGGAGTTAACAAGCTCCACAATTCAATGTTCATATTTAAATAACCTTAGAGTGCATGAAAGATCAACACGACTAAACCAAGTACTAACATAGCATGCACACTGTCACCTTCACACTATGTAGTAGGAATAGATCACATCAATACCATCATAGCAATAGTTAACTTCATAATCTACAAGAGATCATAATCATAGCATACGCCAAGTACTAACACGGATGCACACACTGTCACCATTACACCGTGCAGGAGGAATAAAACTACTTTAATAACATCACTAGAGTAGCACATAGATGAATAGTGATACAAAACTCATATGAATCTCAATCATGTAAAGCAGCTCATGAGATTATTGTATTGAGGTACATGGGAGAGAGATGAACCACATAGCTACAGCGGAGCCCTCAGCCTCGGGGGTGGATTACTCCCTCCTCATCATGGAGGCAGCGATGGCGGTGAAGATGGCGGTGAAAACGGCGGTGGAGATGGCTCCGGGGGCAATTCCCCGTCCCGGCAGGGTGCCGGAACAGAGAGTTCTGTCCCCCGAATTGGAGTTTCGCGACGGTGGCGGCGCCCCTGGAGTCTTTCTGGAGTTTCGTCAATTGGTACTGCGTTTTTAGGTCGAAAGGGGTTTTATAGGCGAAGAGGCGGCGCAGGAGGGCTGACAGGGTGGCCTCACCATAGGCCGGCGCGGCCAGGGTCTGGCCCGCGCGGCCCTATGGTGTGGGGCCCCCTGGCTCTCCTCCGACTCTCCTTTGGTGTTCTGGAGCCTTCCGGGAAAAATAGGAGGTTTGGCGTTGATTTCGTCCAATTCCGAGAATATTTCCTTACTAGGATTTCTGAAACCAAAAACAGCAGAAAACAACAACTGGCCCTTCGGCATCTCGTCAATAGGTTAGTTCCAGAAAACGCATAACTATGACATAAAGTGTGCATAAAACATGTAGATATCATCAATAATGTGGCATGGAACATAAGAAATTATCGATACGTCGGAGACGTATCACACGCCGCCGTCGATCTCTCCGTCCCGCTCGGTGGGGCGGGCGGCCTCCTGCGACTCCGAGTTCGTGCCGGGCTCCGCGCCTGCCTCAGCCAACGCGTCGCCGGGGGCCCCCCTCTGCTTCATCTCTCCAAGGGTTGACCGTCGCCCCTGCCATTAATGCGGCCGGTGGAGCGGGCGCTTTCAATGCCCCGCTGCTCCGCTCCATCGTCATTGCCCCGGCCACCTACCTTCGTCAAGGCACGTCCAGTCCGCCCGCGGCGCCCCCCTCTCGAGACGATGAGGGATGGGTCTCTGCCACGCCGCGGCGCCGCTCGCGACGGGACGGCTCTTCATGGCGCAATGAAGGAAGAGCTCCCCCGTCGGCTTTGCGCCTGTCCCAGGCCGAGGCAGCTGCCATCCGCTTCAAAAAGAGGACCGACGGCCTCTGTGCCCGTTGTCTCGCGCCCGCGCACCACCACCTCGCCTCTGCCTGTCGTGATAAAGTGAGGTGCCTCTCCTGCAACCTCTCCGGCCACAAAGCGCGCACTTGCCCTCACCGCCTCGCCAAGCGCGCCGCCAAGAGACGACCAGGGGCCCAGGCTCTACCTCAACCACGCCCGCGCCCCTCATCCTCGTCTCCCTCTGCTCCGGGCGCCCGTTCGTGGGCCGGTGTCGTCGCCGCTCCATCGCTGGCCGCTGCCGGACCGCCTCCTCCCGCGCCTGTCGCCGCCCTGCCTCCTCCCCCACCCATGGCTCTCAGTGGCATTGGCTCCGCCGCGACGCGGCCCGAGGAGGACACCGTCATCATCGCTACCTCCTTCGAGATGGACCAGGAGATGAAGAACTGGGAGGCTACCGCCGCCATCGGCAACCGCAAGATTGAAGCCAAAGCCATCGACCGTGCCATCCGGAAGGAGTTCCGCCTCAGCCACCGCGACCTTAGCGTCTGCCCCCATCAGCCGGTGCAGTTTCTCCTCAAATTCGAGCACAAGGCCCACTACACGGAGGTGCTCAAGCGCGGGCGCATCAAGGCCGACAATTGTAGGATAACGTTGCATAGAAAACAAAAAATTTCCTACCGCGAACACGCAATCCAAGCCAAGATGCAATCTAGAAGACGGTAGCAACGAGGGGGTATCGAGTCTCACCCTTGAAGAGATTCCAAAGCCTACAAGAGGAGGCTCTTGTTGCTGCGGTAGATGATCACTTGCCGCTTGCAAAAGTGCGTAGAAGATCTTGATCACGATCGGTTCCGGCGCCACGAACGGGCAGCACCTCCGTACTCGGTCACACGTTCGGTTGTTGATGAAGACGACGTCCACCTCCCCGTTCCAGCGGGCAGCGGAAGTAGTAGCTCCTCTTGAATCCGACAGCACGACGGCGTGGTGTCGGTGGCGGTGTAGAAGTCCGGCGGAGCTTCGCTAAGCTATCCGGGCAATATGGAGTGGAGGAGCAAAGCTAGGGTTTGGGAGGGGGTGGCCGGCCACTCAAGGGGGGCGGCCAGCTTATGGTCTTGGGGTGGCCGGCCCCCTCCCTTGGCCCCTCATTATATAGGTGGATCCCAAGTGTTGGTGTCCAAGTCTTCGAATAAGACCCGAAACCAAAACCTTCCATAGGAGGGGGGAAACCTAGCCCAACTAGGACTCCCACCCAAAGGTGGGATTCCCACCTCCCATGTGGGGGGTGGCCGGCCCCCTATGGTGGAGTCCACTTGGGACTCCACCCCATCTAGGGCTGGCCGGCCATGGAGGTGGAGTCCCTTGTGGACTCCACCTTCCTTGGTGGTTTCTTCCGGACTTTTCTAGAACCTTCTAGAACCTTCCATAGAACCTTCCGCGACATTTTATTTCACATAAAATGACATCCTATATATGAATCTTATTCTCCGGACCATTCCGGAACTCCTCGTGATGTCCGGGATCTCATCCGGGACTCCGAACAAATATTCGAACTCCATTCCATAATTCAAGTGCTACCATTTCAACATCCAACTTTAAGTGTGTCACCCTACGGTTCGAGAACTATGCGGACATGGTTGAGTACTCACTCCGACCAATAACCAATAGCGGGATCTGGAGATCCATAATGGCTCCCACATATTCAACGATGACTTTAGTGATCGAATGAACCATTCACATATATTACCAATTCCCTTTGTCTCGCGATATTTTACTTGTCCGAGGTTTGATCTTCGGTATCACTCTATACCTTGTTCAACCTCGTCTCGACAAGTACTCTTTACTCGTACCGTGGTATGTGGTCTCTTATGAACTCATTCATATGCTTGCAAGACATTAGACGACATTCCACCGAGAGGGCCCAGAGTATATCTATCCGTCATCGGGATGGACAAATCCCACTGTTGATTCATATGCCTCAACTCATACTTTCCGGATACTTAATCCCACCTTTATAGCCACCCATTTACGCAGTGGTGTTTGGTGTAATCAAAGTACCTTTCCGGTATAAGTGATTTACATGATCTCATGGTCATAAGGACTAGGTAACTATGTATCGAAAGCTTATAGCAAATAACTTAATGACGAGATCTTATGCTACGCTTAATTGGGTGTGTCCATTATATCATTCACATAATGACATAACCTTGTTATTAATAACATCCAATGTTCATGATTATGAAACTAATCATCCATTAATCAACAAGCTAGTTTAAGAGGCATACTAGGGACTTCTTGTTTGTCTACATATCACACATGTACTAATGTTTCGGTTAATACAATTCTAGCATGATATATAAACATTTATCATAAACATAAAGATATAAATAATAACCACTTTATTATTGCCTCTAGGGCATATCTCCTTCAGTCTCCCACTTGCACTAGAGTCAATAATCTAGATTACATTGTAATATACCTAACACCCATGGCATTCCGGTGTTGGTCATGCTTTGCCCTAGGGAGAGCTTTAGTCAACGGATCTGCTACATTCAGATCAGTGTGTACTTTGCAAATCTTTACTTCTCCATCTTCGATGTACTCGCGAATCGAGTGGTAACGCAGCTTGATATGCTTCAGCCTCTTGTGTGACCTTGGCTCTTGTGCATTGGCGATGGCACCCATGTTATCACAGTAAATGATTAATGGGTCCAATGCACTAGGAACCACACCGAGCTCTACAATGAACCTCTTCATCCTTACCGCTTCTGATGAAGCCTCTGAAGCCGCTATGTACTCTGATTCTGTTGAAGACTTCGCCACCGTGCACTGCTTCGAGCTTGCCCAGCTTACTGCAGCACCATTCAATATAAACACGTACCCAGATTGTGACTTAGAGTCATCAGGATCAGTGTTCCAACTTGCATCGGTGTAACCGTTTACAACGAGCTCTTGGTCACCTCCATAACAAAGAAACATATCCTTAGTTCTTTTCAAGTACTTCAGGATATTCTTGACCGCTGTCCAGTGTTCCATTCCTGGATCACTTTGATATCTGCTAGTCAAACTAACAACATGTGCTATATCCGGTCTAGTACATAGCATGGCATACATGATAGATCCTACTGCCGAGGCATAGGGGATGTTACTCATCCTTTCTCTTTCTTCTGCCGTAGCCGGTCCTTGAGTTTTACTCAATACCTTGCCTGGTAACATAGGTAAGAACCCTTTCTTACTTTCGTCCATTCTAAACTTCTTTAGAATCTTGTCCAGATATGTACTCTGTGATAGCCCTATTAGGCGTCTTGATCTATCTCTATAAATCTTGATGCCTAATATATACGATGCTTCACCAAGGTCTTTCATTGAAAAACTATTATTCAAATAACCCTTAACACTGCTTAATAGTTCTATATCATTCCCGATCAATAATATGTCATCTACATATAATATCAGGAATGCTACAGAGCTCCCACTCACTTTCTTGTAAATACAGGCCTCTCCATGACACTGTATAAACCCGAAGTCTTTGATCACCTTATCAAAACGTCGGTTCCAACTTCTTGATGCTTGCTTCAGTCCATAGATTGAACGCTGAAGTTTGCATACTTTGTTAGCATTTTTAGGATCGACAAAACCTTTGGGTTGTACCATATACAACTCTTCCTCAATGTCTCCATTAAGGAATGCTGTTTTGACATCCATCTGCCAAATCTCATAATCGAAAAATGCAGCTATTGCTAACAAAATCCTCACAGATTTTAGCTTCGCTACAGGTGAGAAAGTCTCATCGTAGTCAACTCCTTGAATTTGTCGGAAACCCTTTGCGACAAGTCGAGCTTTATAGACAGTAATATTACCATCAGCATCTGTTTTTCTCTTGAAGATCCATTTATTCTCGACAGCCTTTCGGCTATCAGGTAAGTCTACCAAAGTCCATACTTTGTTATCATACATGGATCCCATTTCGGATTTCATGGCTTCTTGCCATTTGTTGGAATACGGGCTCATCATCGCTTCTTCATACGTCGCAGGGTCCTCATCATTGTTATCTACAATCATGACATTTAGACAAGGATCATACCAATCAGGAGTGGCACGTTCCTTGTCGATCTGCGAGGTTCATGTAGTTTCCTCGTTCGAAGTTTCATGATCATTATCATTAGCTTCCTCTGTTGCCGGTGTAGGCGATGCAGGTACAACTTCGATCTGCGCTACTCGATCAACGAGTATAGATTCATCAATCTCATCGAGTTCTACTTTTCTTCCAGTCACTTCTTTAGTGAGAAATTCTTTCTCAAGAAAGGTTCCGTTCTTAGCAACAAAGATTTTGCCTTCGGATTTGTGATAGAAAGTGTACCCTATAGTTTCCTTAGGGTATCCTATGAAGACGCATTTCTCCGCTTTGGGTTCTAGCTTGTCCGGTTGTAACTTCTTTACATAGGCTTCGCAACCCCAAACTTTCAGGAACGACAGCTTAGGTTTCTTATTAAACCATAATTCATACGGTGTCGTTTCTACGGATTTTGATGGTGCTCTATTTAAAGTGAATGCGGCTGTCTCTAATGCATAACTCCAAAATGATAACGGCAAATCAGTAAGAGACATCATACTACGAACCATATCTAAGAGAGTTCGATTACGATGTTCGGACACACCGTTTCGTTGTGGTGTTCCCGGCGGTGTCAATTGTGAAAGTATTCCGCATTTCTTTAAATGCATGCCAAACTCATAACTCAGATATTCACCTCCACGATCAGATCGTAGAAATTTGATCTTCTTGTTACGTTGATTTTCTACTTCACTTTGAAATTCCTTAAACTTCTCGAAAGTTTCGGATTTATGTTTCATGAAATAGATATACCCATATCTACTCAGATCATCTGTGAAGGTTAGAACATAACGATAACCACCGCGCGATGCTACGCTCATTGGTCCACATACATCGGTATGTATGATTTCCAATAAGTCAGTAGCTCGCTCCATCATACCAGAAAATGGAGTCTTTGTCATTTTTCCCATTAGACATGCTTCGCATCTATCAAGTGACTCAAAGTCAAGTGATTCAAGTAATCCATCAGTATGGAGTTTCTTCATGCGTTTCACTCCAATATGACCAAGACGACAGTGCCACATATAAGTAGAATTATCATTAAGTTTAATTCGCTTAGCATCAATGTTATGTATATGCGTATCACTACTATCGAGATCTAATAGAAATAAGCCATTCTTTTGTGGTGCTTGACCATAAAAGATATTATTCATAAAAATAGAACAACCATTATTCTCAGACTTGAATGAATAACCGTCTTGCATTAAACAAGATCCAGATATAATGTTCATGCTCAACGCGGGTACAAAATAACAATTATTTAGGCTTAAAACTAATCCCGAAGGTAGATGTAGAGGAAGTGTGCCGACAGCGATCACATCGACTTTGGATCCATTTCCAACGCGCATCGTCACTTCATCTTTCAGTAGTCTTCGTTTATTCTTTAGTTCCTGTTTCGAGTTCTGAGATATGAGCAACCGAACCGGTATCAAATACCAGTACTAGAACGAGAACCGATGAGATAAACATCTATAACATGTATATCAGATATACCTTCTTTCTTCTTCTTGACAAGGCCGCTCTTCGGATCAGCCAGGTACTTGGAGCAATTACGCTTCCGGTGTCCCTTCTCCTTGCGATAATAGCACTCAGCATCAGGCTTAGGGCCGTTCTTAGGTTTCATAGGAGGCGTGGCAGCTTTCTTGCCACCCTTCTTGAATTTTCCCTTAGACTTGCCCTGTTTCTTGAAACTGGTGGTCTTGTTGACCATCAACACTTGGTGCTCTTTCTTGATCTCAATCTCAGCAGCTTTTAGCATGCCAAAGAGTTCAGGTAACTCCTTGTTCATGTTCTGCATATTGTAGTTCATCACAAAGTTCTTGTAACTTGGTGGCAGTGATTGAAGGACACGATTAATCCCCAGTCTGTTAGGAATCACTATTCCCAAGTCACTGAGTTTCTTCGCATGCCCGGTCATGGCGAGCATGTGCTCACTAACGGAGCTGCCTTCTTCCATCATACAGCTGAAGAAATGTTTCGATGCTTCATAGCATTCCACTGCCGCATGAGTCTCGAATATAGCTTTCAGCTCATTCATCAACTCATGAGGATCATGGTGCTCAAAACGTTTTTGAAGATCGGATTCCAGACTGCACAGGATGGCACACTGAACTTGAGAGTACCGAGTTTTCCGAGTCGCGTAAACAGCTTTTACTTCATCGGATTCATCTTCTGCAGGAGGGTCACCTAGCGGTGCATCAAGCACAAATTGCAGATTTCCGCCAGAGAGGAAGATCCTCACATGACGGAACCAGTCGGTGAAGTTGCTACCGTTGCTCTTAAGTTTCTCTTTCTCTAGGAACTGATTAAAATTGATTGGGGACGCCATCTCTACAACATATATTTGCAATAGTTTAGACTAAGTTTATGACAAATTGAGTTCAAATTTTAATTCAACATAATTAAAACCTAGGTGAACTCCCACTCAAAACAATATCCCTCGCATTGTCTTAGTGATCACACGAACCAAATCCACCGCACCTTTGTCCGATCATCACGAGACAAGGTGTGATTTCAATGGCGAACACTCAAAGTATTCATCATATCAACCATATGATTCATGCTCTACCTTTCGGTATCACGTGTTCCGAGACCATGTCTGTACATGCTAGGCTCGTCAAGGCCACCTTAGTATCCGCATGTGCAAAACTGTCTTGCACCCGTTGTATGCACTTGTTGATTCTATCACACCCGATCATCACGAGATGCTTCGAAACGACAAGTCTTGGCAATGGTGCTACTAAGGATGAACACTTTATTATCTTGAGATTTTAGTGAGGGATCATCTTATAATGCTACCGTCGCGATCTAAGCAAAATAAGATGCATAAAAAGGATTAACATCACATGCAGTTCATATGTGATATGATATGGCCCTTTTGTCTTTGCGCCTTTGATCTTCATCTCCAAAGCACGGACATGATCTCCATCATCTTCGGGCATGATCTCCATCATCGTCGGCGTAGCACCAAGGTCAATGGCGCCGTCTTCATGATTGTCCTCCATGTAGCAACTATTACAACTACTTTGAAATACTACTCAACATGAAATTTAAAGACAACCATAAGGCTCCTGCCGGTTGCCACAATACAATAATGATCATCTCATACATATTCATCATCACATTATGGCCATATCACATCACCAAACCCTGCAAAAACAAGTTAGACGTCTCTAATTTGGTTTGCATATTTTACGTGGTTTAGGGTTTTCGAGAGAGATCTAATCTACCTACGAACATGAACCACAACGTTGATACTAATGTTTTCAATAGAAGAGTAAATTGAATCTTTACTATAGTAGGAGAGACAGACACCCGCAAAGCCTCTTATGCAATACAAGTTGCATGTCGAACGAGGAACAAGTCTCATGAACGCGGTCATGTAAAGTTAGTCCGAGCCGCTTCATCCCACTATGCCATAAAGATGCAAAGTACTCAAACTAAAGATAACAAGAGCATTAACGCCCACAAACCATTGTGTTCTACTCATGCAACCATCTATGCATAGACACGGCTCTGATACCACTGTAGGATAACGTTGCATAGAAAACAAAAAATTTCCTACCGCGAACACGCAATCCAAGCCAAGATGCAATCTAGAAGACGGTAGCAACGAGGGGGTATCGAGTCTCACCCTTGAAGAGATTCCAAAGCCTACAAGAGGAGGCTCTTGTTGCTGCGGTAGACGATCACTTGCCGCTTGCAAAAGCGCGTAGAAGATCTTGATCACGATCGGTTCCGGCGCCACGAACGGGCAGCACCTCCGTACTCGGTCACACGTTCGGTTGTTGATGAAGACGACGTCCACCTCCCCGTTCCAGCGGGCAGCGGAAGTAGTAGCTCCTCTTGAATCCGACAGCACGACGGCGTGGTGTCGGTGGCGGTGTAGAAGTCCGGCGGAGCTTCGCTAAGCTATCCGGGCAATATGGAGTGGAGGAGCAAAGCTAGGGTTTGGGAGGGGGTGGCCGGCCACTCAAGGGGGGCGGCCAGCTTATGGTCTTGGGGTGGCCGGCCCCCTCCCTTGGCCCCTCATTATATAGGTGGATCCCAAGTGTTGGTGTCCAAGTCTTCGTATAAGACACGAAACCAAAACCTTCCATAGGAGGGGAAACCTAGCCCAACTAGGACTCCCACCCAAAGGTGGGATTCCCACCTCCCATGTGGGGGGTGGCCGGCCCCCTATGGTGGAGTCCACTTGGGACTCCACCCCATCTAGGGCTGGCCGGCCATGGAGGTGGAGTCCCTTGTGGACTCCACCTTCCTTGGTGGTTTCTTCCGGACTTTTCTAGAACCTTCTAGAACCTTCCATAGAACCTTCCGCGACATTTTATTTCACATAAAATGACATCCTATATATGAATCTTATTCTCTGGACCATTCCGGAACTCCTCGTGATGTCCGGGATCTCATCCGGGACTCCGAACAAATATTCGAACTCCATTCCATAATTCAAGTGCTACCATTTCAACATCCAACTTTAAGTGTGTCACCCTACGGTTCGAGAACTATGCGGACATGGTTGAGTACTCACTCCGACCAATAACCAATAGCGGGATCTGGAGATCCATAATGGCTCCCACATATTCAACGATGACTTTAGTGATCGAATGAACCATTCACATATATTACCAATTCCCTTTGTCTCGCGATATTTTACTTGTCCGAGGTTTGATCTTCGGTATCACTCTATACCTTGTTCAACCTCGTCTCCTGACAAGTACTCTTTACTCGTACTGTGGTATGTGGTCTCTTATGAACTCATTCATATGCTTGCAAGACATTAGACGACATTCCACCGAGAGGGCCCAGAGTATATCTATCCGTCATCGGGATGGACAAATCCCACTGTTGATCCATATGCCTCAACTCATACTTTCCGGATACTTAATCCCACCTTTATAGCCACCCATTTACGCAGTGGTGTTTGGTGTAATCAAAGTACCTTTCCGGTATAAGTGATTTACATGATCTCATGGTCATAAGGACTAGGTAACTATGTATCGAAAGCTTATAGCAAATAACTTAATGACGAGATCTTATGCTACGCTTAATTGGGTGTGTCCATTATATCATTCACATAATGACATAACCTTGTTATTAATAACATCCAATGTTCATGATTATGAAACTAATCATCCATTAATCAACAAGCTAGTTTAAGAGGCATACTAGGGACTTCTTGTTTGTCTACATATCACACATGTACTAATGTTTCGGTTAATACAATTCTAGCATGATATATAAACATTTATCATAAACATAAAGATATAAATAATAACCACTTTATTATTGCCTCTAGGGCATATCTCCTTCAACAATGCCTTGATCCAGCTGCGGCCATGCCGCCCGCTCGAGCACGCGTTCGGGGCCGCCATGTCCTTCCGCGTCCGCCTTTGCGTCGAGGGAGTCCCTGCTTACGGCCTGACGCCGTACGTCGCCGAGCGCATCATCGGCCGCCGTTGCTCCTTTGACCGGCTGGACGACTCATCCGCGCTGCTGACCAGCGTCAGGTCCCTCGACGTTTGGGCTTGGACGGCAAACCCCATCTCCATTCCCAAGATGGTTTGGCTCACCTTCACCAGCAGGGGCGCCAGCGGCTTGGCCTCCGAGGTCTTCGTCCACGAGGTTCGTCCCACCGGCAGCAAGCGCGGCGCCACTTTCCGCATCATCGTGCACCTGGACAAGATGGAGGATTACAGCACGGCGCCGCTCGACTTCTTTGGCTCCAGCACCGATGCCGCCGCATTCCGGCCTACGCCAGTAAGTTTTGACTGGCATTACCTCACCGTCGATGGAATGCCTCCTACGCCCATGCAGAATGAAGACGACGACGAGGTCCTGGCGCGCGCGGTGGACCTTGCTCGACGAGGTCACGGCGGCCCATGTGATGATCACCCACGCGTGCATCCGCGTCGGGATGATCGCGACGACGACCATGACCGCGACGGCGCGACCCTCAGGGACAGAAGGGGCCTCGGCGATCGCTAGGGTTCGGACGGGAGCATCTGCCGTGAGCGGACTCGCTCTCCCCGCCGCCGTGACGGTGGACACGGTGGCCACGGGCGTCGCCACGACGCCAAGATCGACATGGCGGACGCACCACCGGTGCCTCCACCTACGGCCTGGGCCGCGCACTGCGGCGAGCTGCGTGCCTTCATCGCGGAGCAGGGTGCCTTGCTGCGTTCTGAGCTCTTGACATGCCTTAAGGAAGCTGTGGCGCCCATTCTGGCCGAGTCGGCGGCGCTGCGCGCATGGCAGTGACGTGCCCTCTCCTTCATCGACAAGGCCTGCGGGCCTCTGCTGCCTCCGCAACCGGCCCAGCTGCCAACCATGGGCACCAACTGCTCCGACGGCCTTGACGGCACCCCTCGAAGCTTCGAGGAGGACGCGGGCTTTGCAAACCCGACGCCTTTCGTCGACGACGGCGCGATCCTGGGGCAGCTGGAGCTGCTGCATCTCTCCTATCCCAAGCAGGAGATCGACGACGAGGCCTTGGGCTCGGCCTCGCTTGGCTTGGCCTCGCCCATCCTCTCGACGCTGCCGGCCTCGCCGGTCGTGGGGACTAAAGCCTGGGACGCCGCGGCTCATTTGATGGACTCCAGGGAGCCTGCATCGCCGATCCTCTCGCCGAGGCCTAGCCTGCCGAGCCCAGGGCAGAGGTCCACGGCTTCTCCTCTAGGCCTTGGCCTGGACCACTCCATCGTTGCTGGGGACCCTGTCCAGGACGCCGTCACCGCAGCACCTCTGCAGGAGTTCCTGGCGTCGGTCACTAGGCCGGTGCTCCAGCCTCTGCTAGGCACGCCCGCTCCACGGCAGAAGAAGACGCGCGCCATTGCTATTGGCTCGCCGTGACGCAGTGGACGTATCGCCATCAAGAAGAAGGTGTGACAGCTCAGCGAGGGCTCCATTGCCATCCAGGAGCTCGTCGCCAAGGTCTGCGGAATTCTGGCCCCAACCGCTTCATTCGACGTTGCATCCGCCATCGCCTACCAACAGATGTTCCAGAACGCACCTCTCGCCGCGACCGCGATCAAGGCGCTCGAAGCCCTTGTCAAGCAGGTCAAGAAAGTGAAGAAGAAGATACCGGCCACTGCTTTGGCCACACCTGTGATCTCTGGTGCTGATGATTAGTGCCCCCTCTTCGGGCTATTGCTTTGGCCATTTGGCCCGTGTTTGTACCCCTGGGCATGTGCCCCGTAGCTCCTGTTCGGCTCCTCTAAGTCTTCGCTACTGTAATCGCTCCATTGCAAACAAAGACATTGCTTCTGCTGCTTCTTCGGGTCATGTTTTGTCTTCTGAGCGCTCCGTCCACGTGATTGCTTGTTTCCTTTAATGGATCAAGGATGTGTCAACATCCTCGGATGGAACCCTCGCGGGCTAAACGACAAAGTGCGTCGCGATGCGGTACGAGACCTGGTAAAAGATACCCGAGCCACCATTGTCTGTCTCCAGGAGACCAAGCTCGCCGTGGTGGATGATGCTATCATCACCTACACGCTCGGCCCGTCTTTCGCCGCGGGCTACGCCTTCCTTCCCTCCTTAGGAACCCGCGGCAGCATGATCATCGCTTGCTCCGACGCTCACTTCTCCATCTCGAACATCCACGCCACTACCTCCACGCTTTCGGCCACCATAAAGTCTCGCGGCGACGGATCGGAGTGGTCGATCACTTGTGTCTACGGACCTCAGGGATTCCAGGAAAAGCTCGCTTTCATTGACGAGTTACGTGGCCTCTGACCTTTCGTCCGTGATTCCTGGCTCATTTTGGGGGATTTCAACCTCATCACCAAAGCGTCCGACAAGAACAACTTGAACATAAATCGCCGTCTCATCAGCAAATTCAGAGCAGCCAGGGATTTCCTCGAATTAAAAGATATGCGCATGGATGGGCGACGCTTCACTTGGTCAAATGCCCAAGCCGACCCTTTGCTCACGAAGATTGACCACGTCTTCTTCTCAGCTGAGTGGGATGCTGCTTTCCCGAACGCCTACCTTCAAGCTATCACCTCGGCTTGTTCGGATCATGCCCCCCTCTTCCTTCAAGGCAATGTCGCGAGCCAAAGAAAGCCCTCCTTTAAGTTTGAGGAGTTCTAGCTTAGTATGCACGGCTTCAAAGAGACTGTCTCCGACGCCTGGGACAAGCCAATTCTTGCATCTGATCCCATCCATCGCGTCCACATAAAGCTCTCCAGGACCGCCAATGCGCTGAGAAAGTGGAAACGCGAAAGTGTGGGCGACTTGCGTACTCAAATTGCCACGGCCATGGAGATCATTTGGCGCCTCGACCAGGCTGAAGAGTCTAGGCCTCTCTCTGTGGGGGAAAGGTCACTCCGGATGCAACTCAAGTCCTCTTACTTGGGTCTGCTAGCTATCCAGAAAGTGAAGCTCCGTCAAAGGTCCAGGCTAACTTGGATCCGGTTAGGAGATGCAAACTCGAAGCTCTTCCATGCCAGGGCTAATGGCCGTCGCCATAAGGTCCACATCCAGACCCTCAACCATGCCTCGGGCGTGGCGATCACAAAGGAAGATAAGCAGGATGTGATGCTTCAACACTTCAAGGGCATCATGGGCACTAAGGCTCCTCGTCTCCTTAGACTGGATTGGGAGGGTCTGAATTACCCTTCTCATGATCTGTCCGACTTGGATGCTCCCTTTGACGCCGACGAGATAAAGGACGCGGTCTTCTCGCTCCCCTCTGTTAAAGCGCCTGGCCCTGATGGCTTCATTGGAGCCTTCTTCAAAGCCTGTTGGGACACTATTAAGGCGGACATTACGGCGGCTATCCTTCATTTGGCAAATCTGCGTGGAGGCTGTGCGAACCTCATCAACTCGGCCAACATCATCCTCATCCCGAAAAAACCTGACGCGGCCGGGCTTGTGGATTGTAGGCCGATCAGCCTCATTCATAGTCTGTCCAAGATTTTCTCCAAACTGTTGGCGAATAGGCTTGCACCGATTCTCCCGAACATCGTCTCCAAATGCCAAAGTGCATTCGTCAAAAAGAGGAGTATCCACGAGAACTTCCTGCATGTTCAGAACCTCATCAAGGAATTGCACTCCTCCAAGACTGCCTGCCTGTTCCTCAAGCTCGACATCTCAAAGGCCTTCGACTCCGTGGGTTGGGCTTACCTTCTTGAGGTCATGAGTGCGCTCGGTTTTGGACAAATCTGGCGGGATTGGGTCTGCATGTCGCTGGCATCGGCCACTTCGCGGGTTCTCCTAAATGGTGAGCCAGGCACCCTCTTCCCACATGCTAGGGGCCTCCGTCAGGGAGATCCGCTTTCTCCCATGTTGTTCATTCTTGCCATCGACCCGCTACAGCACATCCTCCAGCTGGCTACCAGCCGTGGCATTCTCAGCACCATTCGGTCGCGCACGACGCAATGCAGAATCTCGCTCTACGCTTATGACGCCGGAATTTTTGTGAACCCGATCAAGGAGGAGATCCAAGCCATTTCTGCAATCCTTGACAGCTTTGGCAAGGCGAGCGGCCTCGTCACAAACGTGTCCAAGTCCGAGGTGTTCGCGGTGCGCTGCGACGGGATCGACCTAAGCGACATCATGTCTGGTTTCCCCGCGAAGATCATGGCCTTCCCGGGCAAGTATCTGGGGCTACCCCTGCACTTCCGCCATCTACGCAAAGTGGATATACAACCTCTCATCGACAAGATCGCCGGAAAGTTGCCGGGTTGGTTTGGCAAGAATTCAGCGCGCCCTGGCAGGATCATCCTTGCAAAATCAGTGCTTATGGCCACGGTGGTATACCACACCACGGTTCTACCTCTGTCCAAATGAGCCCGTGAAAAGATAAACAAGATTGCGAGAAACTTCGTCTCGGAGGGGGATGACGCCGATCATGCCTCTGGGGGGCACACGCTGGTAAATTGGAAGACGGTGTGCAGGCCAAAAGATTTGGGTGGCCTCGGCATGCCGGACCTCGAGCGCACGGGCCGCGCCTTGAGGCTGCGTTGGCCATGGCTTCGGTGGACTGACCCTCAACGACCCTGGGTGGGTTCCAAGCTACCCTGTGACGATACTGATATGGCCCTTTTTAGGGCGGCAACGAAGATCACCATCGGCAATGGGGAACTTACTTCCTTCTGGTTCGATTCATGGTCTGAACGCGGGCCCCTCAGCTTGTGGGCCCCTGATCTTTTTAAGGTGGCCACCAGAAAATCAAGATCCGTCGCCAAGGAATTCCTTGATGACAACTGGATCCGCTCCATTGCTGGCCTCAGCACGCCAGTTCAGCTGGCGCAATTCCTGGATGTCTGGAACCTCGTGATGTCCACCCACCTGAACCCGGACAGGCCTGACACCATTGCTTGGACTACGAGCTTGCAGGGGACTTACTCTGCGGGATCCGCATACCACCTTCAGTTCCTGGGCAGTTTTCCCAAGTTTGACGCCGCCAAGATTCTGCTTGCACACGCGGAGCCAAAATGCAAGATCTTTGCATGGCTTGCCCTTCATGCTAAGCTTCTCACCGCTGGCAGGCTCGCCATTCGGGGGTGGCCGCATGACCCCGTCTGCCCCCTTTGTTTGTCTGCCCATGAGACGGCTACCCACCTCTGCAAGGACTGCCCTTTCACCACAACTATATGGAACACCATCCACCGGGACGGCGACCACAACCCGGCTTCACACGGCCAGACTTTCATGTCTATCAACGACTGGTGGGACAATATCATCGATGGCAAGCCGGGCTCTGAAAGGCGCCGCCTCAGTGGCCGCTTTTTCTATGTGATTTGGAATGCCTGGAAAGAAAGAAACAGACGCATCTTCACTGGACATCGCCTCACCTACATCGAGGTGGCCTCAATCGTCAAGGAGGATATTGAGCAAAGACAGCGTGCTTTCGCGCCTGTTAGAGTAGCCATCCCAGCGGAGCCTGACTAGGCAGCTGTGTTTTCTTTTTACCTCGGTGGTTTCTGGCATGTTACACCTCAATCTAAACATGCCATCTTTGTACAGTTTGGTTTCCCCCCTTGCTTATATGAAAAGGCAGTGCTCCTGCCGGTTGCTCAAAAAAAAAGAGCCATAAAAAACAAAAAGAGAAGGGAGGGAGGGGGAGGGGGGAAACACCCCCCTCCCACACTACATCAAAATGCGAAAGCAAATGTATATATATTTGAAAACAATACAATATCTGTCCGAATCAGATGCACACACATATGTCACAATCCAAACAACTACACGATGTCCTGAATAATAACCAGCCTATCCCTCTCTAGCAGGTGAGGCCGGTCCCGGGGTCGACGCCGAACTGCTGGCAGAACTGCTCGTAGAAGCCGACGCGGTTGTTGACAGCGCTCGGGTTCTTGCCGTTGCACTCGAGCCCGCCGTTGATGGCCCTGATGGTTGCCCCGAAACCCTGGCCGGAGACGATGATGTCGTGCACGCTGTTCATCCAGAACCAGAGCGCCGCCTGGAAGGCCACGACGGGGCTGCGCGCCACCGCGTCCGGGTCGTTGACACCGTCGAAGCCGATGCTCTGCCCCGCCGGCCCGTAGTTGTAGTTCCAGGAGATCTGCAGCGGGCCGCGGCCGTAGTAGCCCTTCCCGGCGGCGCAGGGGAACTCCGTGTTCGTCGGGTCGCAGTAGTCCTTGCTCGGCCCGTTGATCTCGTTGATGTAGCAGAACTCTGCAAATACATACACTCATCGTCAGGACCGCACGTAAAAGCTGCTTGAAACCGGTGAGGAAACTATGCCGCGACGGAGTGTGGGTTCTGGCTAGCGGCTTACTTATGGTCTCGTGGTTGACATGGGCAAAGAAGGCGGCGATCTCGCGCTTGGAGTCGTCGTCGGAGCCGGTGCGGCCGAAGGAGGGGTACCCGCCGATTGCGGTGAGGAAGGAGTCGCGGGTGTAGAAGCCCTTGGCCTCGCAGTCGTCGGCGGCCTGGGCGACGAGCGCGCCGAAGAAGGCCGGCGTGACGATGCTGGCCACGGAGACGTTGTTGGTGGCCGGCACGATGCAGGGGCCGGAGCGGCAGCCTGTGCCGCAGTACTCGCTGGTGGTGCCGCAGAACCCGAACCGACTGCAGCACTCGGTCGCCGCGCACCCGCAGTTCTGCGCGGCAGCCATGGCCGACGCCAGGAGGAGGAGCGCGGCGCCGAGAGCGAGCGGCGCGAGCTTTGGCGCCATGGTTGGTGTAAATGAAGATGAGTGAGCGAGCTTGTTGGCTTTGTGGTTAGCTCGTCGTGATCGATGTGAAGTTTCCGTTGGTTCGGGCAGGTTTATATAGAGTTGTCACTCAGGGTTCCAGGGGATACGTGGTACAGGGAGAGCTGTGGATCTTTGACTATTATCTTACTCCTTTCCAATCAGGGCTTGGTCAAACTCATTTGTTTTTTCAACAGCGTCTACGTTTGTGGGCTTCACTCTAGCTGCGTACGCCGCCTGCGTTTCACGTTTAATCATTTTTCTGATGATCCGAGCGTGCCGCAAATTGGAAAAGCGAACGCCACACTCCGAGAGCATAGATTACAAATCGAACTAGCCAGAAATAAAGCACTGCAGCATTTTCTTTGTGGAGGAAACAGCAGCAAGATTGCAACGGTGGGAGAAACTGACGCTCTCCCCGTTACTTACACAAGGAAAACAGATACGGATCCATCTCAAATCTGCATAACAAACTAGTACATTTTTTAGAAAACAAGCAGTAGATTTGTCATTTTTATTGATTAAGAATAAGAGAATTGCCCAATTAATTATGGGAAGACCGGTACAATGGCCAATTGAAGCGACGCACAACAACAATGTGACACACACCATCGAGGGGAAACACATCACCGAGGGAGCACACATGTGTTATCGTCGCCGCTCCTCCTTGAGCTAGCGAACCCGACCTCGCCATGGATTTCCAAAGGAGACGTGATCACCGCAACAGGAGTGGTGAAACCATAAGAACTACCAAACAACAGGCCACACACGCTGACAATAGAGCTGACATGGATCCAAGGACAGGCTACTAAGGAGAACTATGCAAAATTGTACCTTATTGCGAACCATACTATTTGTTGCTTGTCATCGTTGCCGCACGGACTTCTCGCCGCATGGACCTCGTCACCGCAACTCTGAATTCATGCCACAAACAAGCCACCGCGAACCCATGGACACGATGTAGAAAAACTATCACAAGCTTGTCGCGCATCCTCCTAGCCGCTTCTAAATAACCCGCAAACGACCAACAACAAGAACCACACACCACCTCAGCCTTCCACTGGTCCCTCCAACCGATGTGCAACTCCAAGGACGATGCCCCCAAGGGGGCACGTCGCAGGAGCGTCACTATCATCTGATTCAAAGATCCGGGGTTCCTTGGAACTAGCGGAAGGAAGTGTGGGGAGCTTCACCTCGGTAATGCCTTAGGAAGGAAACGGGGCACGAGACATTGCCATCATAGGTTCTAGCCAAAGCCAAATACGATATGCCCCCATGAAATCTCCATGCCTGGCAACAGCACGACCACCTGCAAGCGAAGCGCCAATACCCACCAGAGTGGAACTAGACCTGCGGGACACGAGATTGGAGCAGCGCTGCCATTGCCAACCACACCTCGCTCAGGCAGCAAACATGCTAGCACCAACCCCAAACAGCAAGCCAAATCATGCAACGTCTGGCAGGATACGAGGCTACTCTAACTGTTGACCCCCTCCCCCACCCCCATCCAAGCAACAACAGTAGAAGATCGAAGGTTGATGTCCATGTCCAAGATCCAATATGCCCACGTGTCTTTCAAGATTTCAGTGGATATTTGTGAGAGGCACGACTACCTTAAAAATGTTATGCGAAGATTCTAAAAACACATATTAGTTCTTCCGTGAATTTTAGAACAATGGGTGATTAGTGATTTTCGAGAATGTTACACTGTTGTCCATCGTGAAGAAGACTAGCACTAGTTGTCCACACTGAGAACAACTAGTTGTTCTGCAAATGTGGCCCATCATGTTCAATACTAATCGTCCATGACATGGATGTCGGGACTTAATTAATCTACAGTGTGATGTTGATGACAAAAATAACCGACCAATAGAGAATCTCTAGCCGCCCCTAGCCCCCCAGAAGGGCTATGTGGCATCGGAGGCTAGAAAACACACCCAGCCCCCACCCTCCCAATAGACGTTTTTTCCATATGGTATACCAAAAAACTCATCCAGCACCCCAGGACACCCGAAAGCACAAGGAGCAACTAGGGGCTTCGGTACAATATTCCCCTCTCTCTCTCTCTCTCTCTCTCTCTCTCTCTCTCTCTCTCTCTCTCCTTTGGTCCTTTGTCCCCAATTTCTACCACATCACGGAGAAAGGGCACAGTTGGGATGCAGACGCATCTCCATGGAGCGCTCAGGGCAGAGCTGTGTGGCGAGGGATCCTATGTCATGGTGGAGCTCGGGAGAGAGAATAGGAAAGTGCGATTTGGGGGATGCGGTTAGGAGAAGGATCAATTTTTCTGCGAAACAGGGTTGCCGGAAATATTTTTGCCCAATTGTTTTGGTTCGGATGCCTCTCTAGAAGCTATAGCCAGGCTATATAAAACTTTGATGGTGGATGGATTGCTCTCTACTACCCCCTCCGTCCCATATGATGTGGCGCCTTAGTTTTCCCTGCCTAAATTGTGGCCACTAATTTGAAAATAATAAATATTTTACATGTTATAAGAATTATACAATTGAAAATTTCATTCGAATTCAAACTCATCGGTATAACTTTTTGGCATAAAATTAAAATTTTATTCATCAAATTTATGGTTAGATGTAAAGCTCGAAAAACATGTGGGTCTCCAAAATAAGGGAGAGGGAGTACCTTCCTATGAGATTATAAGCCCCCTTGAAATTGGAGTCCACCTTTAACCATAAATTTAACATATGAAAACATATAATTATTTTAAGACCGCATAATTGAACCTTGAGGAGGCCTTATAATCTTATAAGGAGGTAGTATTTATAACCGGCTTTAGCAAAATAGCCATACAAGTACTCCGTGGTGTATATGTCCTGCGAGTATCCCTTTTTAATTTCAGAAATGTAATATTACAACACAAAAATCATATCATTAGAGTACAATATCTGAAGTTTCTAGTGGTACACGTTTGAAATATATATCTTGTATTACGTTAGTTAAATTAACGATCTAGAAATATCAAATTCAAAAGCAGATTTTATTTCAACGGAATTCCTATATAGGACCGATAATTTCTTAAATCTCAGGCATCCACAAAAAATTCATTTTTCCTTAAACTGCAGTTGGACATTATTTTCTTTAAACTGTCGTAGTTCGACTTTATTTTTCTTTAAACTGCAATTGGACTTTTATGAGGCGATTGAGACTCAAGAAAATCTTAGTCGACTGAGATATAGACAACCCTTCCGCTAATTTCAGGTTGACCGAAATTAAGTTAGGTCCAAATCAACTAGACAACCGTTAGATTTGCATCGTGATTAGTACATACGAGAATTACACATGGATGTGTAATTGCACATGTATGTGCAGTTGCATATCTTTTACCTCAGTTGCACTCGAATAACACAAGAAACCAGGTGACCGAGAATTAAGCTAATTCTAAGTTAACCAAGAATTAGCCGGGTCCGATAGACAAACCATTATTTCAAGAAAAAAAAAAGTCCGAATCAGATGCACACATATATGTCACAGTCCAAACATCTACACGATGATGTCAATAACCAGCCTAACCCTCTCTAGCAGGTGAGCGCGGTCCCAGGGTCGACGCCGAACTGCTGGCAGAACTGCTTGTAGAAGGCGACGCGGTCGTTGACGGCGTTGGGGTTCTTGCCGTTGCACTCGAGCGCGCCATTGATGGCCCTGATGGTTGCCCCGAAACCCTGGCCGGAGACGATGATGTCGTGCACGCTGTTCATCCAGTACCAGAGCGCCGCCTGGAAAGCCACGACGGGGCTGCGCGCCACCGCGTCCGGGTCGTTGACCCCGTCGAAGCCGATGCTCTGCCCCGCCGGTCCGTAGTTGTAGTTCCAGGAGATTTGCAGCGGGCCGCGGCCGTAGTAGCCCTTCCCGGCGGCGCACGGGAACTCCGTGTTCGTCGGGTCGCAGTAGTCCTTGCTCGGCCCGTTGATCTCGTTGATGTAGCAGAACTCTGCAAACCCATCACGTAAGTTTAAAAGCACAAAGCATGGACGAAATCATGCTGCGATGGATTGTTAGCTAGCGGCTTACTTATGGTCTCGTGGTTGACGTGGGCGAAGAAGGCGGCGATCTCGCGCTTGGAGTCGTCGTCGGAGCCGGTGCGGCCGAAGGAGGGGTAGCCGCCGATCGCGGTGAGGAAGGCGTCGCGGGTGTAGAAGCCCTTGGCCTCGCAGTCGGCGGCGGCCTGGGCGACGAGCGCGCCGAAGAAGGCCGGCGTGACGATGCTGGCGACGGACACGTTGTTGGTGACCGGCACGGTGCAGGGGCCCGAGCGGCAGCCCGTGCCGCAGTACTCGCTGGTGGTGCCGCAGAAGCCGAAGCGGCTGCAGCACTCGGTCGCCGCGCACCCGCAGTTCTGCGCGGCCGCCATGGTCGACGCCAGGAGGAGGACGAGCGCCAGCAGCCCAAGCTTTGGCGCCATGGTGTCTATGGGAAGCTGAGTGAGGGAGCTCGTTGGCTTTATGGCTTAGCTCGTGATCGATGTGAAGTTCCCGACGGTAGGAGCAAGTTTATATAGAGTTCTCCGGGTTCCAGGCGATGCGTGTTTCAGGGAGAGTGGTGGATCTTTGACTATTTTCTGACTCTTCTCCAGCGAGGGCTTCGTCAAACTAAATGTGAAAAGCGTCCATATTTCTGGGCTTCACTCTACTGCGTACGCAGCCTGCATTTCACGTTCAATAATTTTCTGGCGGTGATCCCTGCCTGCCGCAAATTGGGAAAGCGAACACCACAGTCCCTGAGCATCTAGATTCTAGATACATCAGAAGCTTCTACGTGAGATCTATCTCCCTCTCCCTTCTCTCATCTCCGGTGTCCCTCCCCTGCGTCCGTGTTGGGCCACACCGGGGCGCTCCCCGTAGGCCCCGCAAAGCCCCCATGCCCAGCCCTCCCTCTTCTTTTGCATCCATTGGAGAGGTTGCAGGGCAAAGCCCGAGTGGCGCCGGTGGCAACATGGCCACTCGAGCGCCGATCTAGGGCATGGAGGTGGCGTTGACTCCAACTCATCCAGGTGCAGTGCCGTGGGACGATGGCAGTTATGCGTGACAACAACGTGTCTAGGGTGGGCCCAATCTAGGCCCATATGGGCTTGGCGGACCGCCCCTACTGGCATGCCAAGCCGGCTTCGGGCGAGTACACGAGGCATGCGGCCTGCCTTCCGGACAAGGACGGCACATGGGGTGGCGACCTCCTCCTACCAGAGGTGGTAGGACACTTGGTGGCTGGTTCTGGCGGATTTTGGGATTCCAACCCGAGTATCGGGCGTCTGGTATTGTCAAGCAGGCAGTCCAGTGAGCTGCGCAATTGGGGAGGTGCGACTGCCGGCAAAAATCGAGCTTCAACTTCGGTAATGGTGGACGATGGTTGCCCCTCTGAGCGTCGTTGCCTTGTCGAAAGAATCATCGTCGCCTTGTCGAAAGCATCGCCGTTGCATGACTTGTCTCCTCCCTCTAGATACTCCAGGGTCTGGGTGCCCCAGATCGGCCGCCCCACACCGCTCTCCCTCCTAGAGGCATAGTTTTGGAGTGGATGCTCGCTAGGAAGGTTAGGAGGTGGAGCGGTGTAACATCTACCACGTCGATGACAACATGTCTCGGCGGCATGGCTCATAAATGTCTGGGTGGTGGGCACGAGATGATGGATGCGCGCAGGTTGGTGAGGCTGAATGGTTCCTTGAGGTGTCATTGTGAAGTCAACCCACAAGGCCGATATGACCACTTCCATCGGCAAGCTTGTAGATGTGCCTTCTTATCGTCGGGATGGTGGCTTTGAGTTAATCGATGCCTATGCTACTGTTAGATTTTGTTAAATAATCTAATATACAATAATTATAAAGACAAATGCAGAGCCTGATATTTCAAGATCATCTTTAAGCTGAAGGCATGATGCCCTGCTTTAAATTAATAAAGTCGCACGGCCAAGAGATACAAGAATGTTGTGCTTACAACACAACACCCAACTCAAGCACACAAAGATAAACAAGAAACACAGTTTGAGCCGACGATGTCCTCCTCGCATGAACGCCAAGAGAAGCAGTAGCAGCACCATGTAAGCAATGACGTTAAGGGTAGCACACAATGATCACCAATCGGTATCAACGAAGGACCATCTTCCTCCTCCATCACCTAAGAGAGTCCCAACCCTCTCGCCCTGGATCGCAGGGCACCGTACTGTTGGCGGGTGGAGATGTTCACCCTAGAACAAAGAGAGATGTATTCTAGGAAACCAACCGGGTAGACCACGTTGACCACCTCGCCGCGGCAGACACGTTGGTGCCACGAACAACTTCAACGAGCGGACACCTTGAAGAAGGGAAAGCTTGGGAGTAGCCCTAGAAACCGAAGACGCGGATGAGCCAAGCAAAGCAGCCTCACCTCCAATAGATTCACACCGACCATGGCTTCGCTCGCCTCTACACCACTGGTCCCAAGACGGCGCCTCCAAAGAGGGAACGACACCCATGGCACCGTCGCCATCCAATCCAAGCGGATTTTGGGATTTCACCCAGGACAGGGGTAGGGGTGAGGGGATGGGACCTCAGTGGCGCCTCACTAGGCAACGCCGCTGTAAGGGTACATTGCCCCTATGTGTGGTTTTTGTAATTAATGACAACCCCTATAGACTAATGTTTTCATTGAGTTTATATGAAGGAATATTCCATAGGTTCTACTTGTATTCCATGTGTTGGATTCAAGTATGGATGCCATGTAAATAAAGATACATCTTGTGTATTGGAATCAAGATCATCGATTTGAAGACATATATGTGATATGATCAAGAAGAAGAAATGAAGATGGAGTTCTTATGTGGAACTCAATATTAGCCATGCTCTATCTTATGAGAGTATGAGAAGATACAAGGTTGAGTTGGGCAAGTTCAAGATGAGCATCTCAAGTGGATCACATGCTTGAAGCTTGCCGTCCATTTGGTGATAATGGACTTGTGAAGATATGCATCAATGAAGCTTTCCCATCATAGTGTATGGGGGAGCATTTGTGAGTCTTCACAAAGCAACAATGATCAAGTTGTGGCATTCCGGCTTGTGTAGAGCTTGAAGAGTTATCATCAAGATCAATCGGGATGCGCAAGGCTAAGGTATGACCTTGATAGGTTTTCCTTTTACCGGTCTCAAGGTGGTTGATGGGAGACCGGATTATAGGATAGATAGCCGCACTATTAAGAGGGACTTTCGGTTGAGTAACTCGATCACATCGTCTTAGGGAGCTCAATCCTTTGCATACTTTGCATATTCCTATTGCTTCTTGGTGTTTCTCGGTGTTAAGTTCTTGAGCTTGTTGCTAGCTTTACAACAAGCCCGAGTTCATCGAAAACGGAGTTCGCATGCATCTTCTATTGCGTTTTCGAGGTTGGGTGATTTTACCGGTTATTCATGATATAAGGTTCTACCTTTTATATTCATGATAAAATCCCCTCCTACAGTTTCTTGAGTTTTCACTTTCCATAGTATAGCATTTGTTCTTATCTCTCAAACAAAATGGTTTCATTCGAATCGGAGTTCGGGAGCATTTGTTATTAAAGAAAAAGTAAAAGAAAAAAAAAGGAAAAGGAAAAGGGGAGGGGCTGCCGGCCGACCGACCGGCCTGCCGGCCCACGCGCCGGCCCACCCGGTTTGGTCCAGCCCAGGTTCCGGCCGGCGCCGGCCTGCCCAGCGTGCCGCCCGGCCTACCGGCCTCTGGCCGGGCCGGGCCTTCTCCTCCCCCGCGCCGGCCTGCCCGGCGTGCCGCCGGCCGATCGGCCTCTGGCCGGGCCGGGCCTTCTCCTCCCCCGCCCCGGCCTGCCCAGCGTGCCGCCCGGCCGACCGGCCTCCTGGCCGGGCCGGGCCTTCTCCTCTCCCGTGCGGCCCACCTACCCGGCGCGCCTCCACGCACGACCGGCCGCCTCCCAAGCTGGGCCGCCTCCCCGCGCAGCCCATCTCGCGCCGCCTCGCCCCGGCCTGCTGCGGCCTCCTCCGGGCCGCTCCGCCCCACGCGGCCTGGCGCTTTTTGCCGCACAGTGCGGCTGGTGCCCCGCCCGGCGGGTGGGCCGGTCCGACCGGGCTGCTGACCGGCCTGGCCGGCTGCTGCTCCGGTCGGCCGGCCTGGCAGCCGGCTGGGCTGTTTTTCCTGCGCGTTTTCAGTGTTGTTTTCCCCCAACGGTTATTTCCTCCTCCTTGCTATAAATAGGCCTTTCTTCCACCTTGAGAGTACTAGTTCTTCCCATTTCTTCACCTTCATTGTTGCTCTTGGAAGAACTTGCTCTCCCCTTTGATTCCTCCCATGATTCTTGCCCATTCCTGAGGATTTGAGAGAGAGGAGATCTAGATCTACAATCCCCACCAATCCATTTCTCCTCTAAGTGAGGGGAACCCTTTGGATCTAGATCTTGGAGTCTTTTGTTGACTTTCCCCATTGTTCTTCCTCTCCAATCTCATCCTAGCATTTGTTGTTTGGGTGGGATTTGAGAGTGAATGATTTGAACACCTCTAGTGTTCTTGCTTTGCATCATTGTATAGTGTTGAGCTCTCCACCACGATTAGTTCGAGTGAGAGACCGTGAGCTTGTTACTCTTGGAGGAAGACCTCCTAGTTGGCTTGGCGGTTGGTGCTCCGGTGATCTCTTCTAGAAGATTGTGAAGAGGCTCGGGCTTCTCCTTTGTGGAGCTTGTGAAGTGGTTGTGGAGCTTGCCATCTCCGGAGCGGAGGAAAAGCTAACCATAAGGAAAGGGCCATTATCCTTCGTGGGTGTGGTTCGGAGAATAGGGTGAGCCTTCGTGGCGCGGGGAATCCTTCGTGGGACCTCCACTCCTCCAAACGTGACGTACCTTCTTGCAAAGGAAGGGAACACGGGAATACATCCTCGTCTCCGCGTGCCTCGGTTATTTCTATACCCGAGCTCTCTTTCCTTGTGATAGCCATCGTGCTTGAAGTACATATATCTTGCTATCACTTGTGCTACATATATCTTGTGCCTATCTTGCTTAGCTCTAGTTGATATTGTTACACTTAGTTGAGCTTAGCATATTTAGGGTTTGTGCTTGTAAACTAAACGATAGTTTAATTCCGTATTCTTACAAGACAAATCCGCAAGAGTTTTTAATCGCCTATTCAACCCCCCTCTGGGCGACATCTCGATATTTCAGCCGCCTAAAAGGCGTCACCGCCACTGTGGTCAAAGACAGAGGATTTCTCCCGGCCCCAACAATCCATACCCGTTCCCCGGCCATCAACCACCGACACGAAGCCGACATCCAAGATCGACGGGGAGGCAGAGGCCAGAGGGAGGTGGAAGATCCAAACTTTGGGCTCCGACTCAAGCAGACGAAGCCGCCCACCCTTGAATCGCCACCCGCATGGACTAGGGCGCCGATCATCAACATCCACGAACGCCACCGGCCGCGTGATCGGAGTCGTCTCACCATCCGAGGCCACCGCCTTGGTTCTGGAGCCCCCACCGTGGAAGCCGCGAGACATATCTCCCTCACCTAAAGCCGAACCAGGGGCCATTCATTGGAGAAAGGGGAGCCCATCGAGCAGCCTCCTTGATCATGGTGATCCTGACGCGGAGATCCTCCACCTAGATACCACGCAGGAGGGGGCAAAGGGCTGAGATCCCCGCCGCCCACTTCACCGGCGTGCCCATGAGGTGACAAGGAGGGAGGGAGGGAAAGGGGGCGGCGGCGCGGCTAGGATTTCGCCCCCTTAGTCGCCTGAACGGGGCGACGCGAGGAGAGGGAAGCAGTCCCTCTCTTGTCCTTTTCCTGCCACTTGATCGATGCATACTTCAAGCTCCTCTTCCAAAGAGAAAAACAAGCTTTCTACAATCGAACAAAATAAGTTGCCGTGGATGAAGGGGCGCCAAGATTGCACAGGGACAAATGCAGCCGGTTGCTTTCCCCGTTACTTACAAGTAAAATTGATACGGATCGATCTTTCGTCTGTGAAAAAGAAAAATCGGGCCAAGATCTCGCCGTGAACGGTCGTGGGTTTCTTGATGCGTGGACCGCTACGGATGAGTGGAGCATTCAGGGATTTTTTCTCGTGAGACACGGCTAGTCGGCTACCATACACGATGTATTGGTGCTGGTGGACAGTACATCAAGAAAAAACGCAGCCGCTGAAATTTCGTGTTTGCCCTACCCCTCACGGCTTTTGAGTTTCCAGTAATCTGGCTGGTCTGACCTTGCCGGGAAAGTCAGCTGCTCCGCTGGCTGCCGGTGGCAGCCACTCCGGTCACCGCCGCACGCCAAATCTGAATAGTCAGAGTTGCAGGCTTCTTCCGTCCGATATGGATACCTTTGACTAAACTGCTAGTGCCTTTTTCTCTTTATTTTTCATTTTGATCGAGACAAAGGAATTAGAATTTTCATTAATTAAGAAGAAAAGAGTTGACCGGTTTATTAGCGGGAAACCAAATGGAAACCAATATAATCACCCTCGCCGGTTTTCATGAAACATGATTATCGCGAGGGCACACACAACTAGAGCTGCAAACGAGCCGAGTCCGATCAAGTTAGATCGGGCTCAACTCTACTCAATACAAAATTCAAGTGAGCTCAAACCGTGTGAAGTTAAAGATTGAGCTATAAAATTTGCTTCATACTCAGCTTGGGCCAGTCCCGAATCAATCTCAAGCTATGAAAAACGATAAATTATGAATATTTTTTGCATATGAAATGAAGAAAATACCGCCCATACATGTAGGAATAATAACTTAAACTTTCATATTTTGCTTATATAAATTTCATAGAAAGTGGAAGGAATAAATTCAGTCCACAAGGTATAAGCTATTTGTATCATGTTTTCTTTTAATATATAGCATTATTATTACACATAAATATATTACAACCCTACACACACAACCACTCTCTCTACCCACAAAAACTACACACATAACAACAAAAACGAGGATCTTTGTTGAGATTGCCCACCAGCATCATCGTCATCACGCAATATTTATATATTGACTTGAAAGAAGCATTTGCCTTTCATGTAAATAAAGTCTATACATCAATAAATATGGACTGAGCCTCAAGTCACATGTAAGTATCTTAGATTCCGTTAAACAATATCTCAGACGTGTATGTATTATTAACAAATTCTCAAGGCCTTTGTTCGGTTAATCCTTTTTCTAGGTGAATTAGAGTGGATTGGATGAAAATTAGGAAGATTCTTACTTAGATGAGATTTAATCCCCAAAATCCATGTCAATGGATTCAAATCCGTAGGAAATCGAAAAAGGCCTAATGTGGAAACCTCTCAAACGAGGGTAAAACCAATATGCCAAAGCCACCCACTTAATTTCTATGGAGCTCAAATTGCGAGAGCATGTAACCGAGCTAGTTGAGCGGGGTATTGCACGGCCAATCGTTTAATTAGACCCACTTTATTTCCTCTATCATTACTTGTGTCAAGTAAAACTCCTTTTTCTTGGCATCTAGTTTCTTTCATTAATTTCCGTTTTCTTTCTTTCCTCCTTGGTTTTCTGTTCTTCTCTCATCTTCTTCAATGGAGGATGCGATAACATTGAAATTTTTGGCACCTTCATGGTGGCTAGATGAAAATCCAAACATCCCAACTTCTCATATTCAAAGACCAAGGTGACCCAAAGTCATGACATTAAGGGTTGGCGGGCTCTTGCAAATGTTAGAATGCCTAAAAGGCCTTAAAAATCCAAAAATACAGAAGAAACTAGAATACCTACAAACACCTATGTATTTGGAAATTCAAAAATTACATCAATATTTTTCCATTGTCTTTGCATATTGCTCATTATTATTTTTATGCTTCACAAAACCTCCTTTACGTGGGACAACGATCTCTATTTTCTTGTTGGACAGTTAGCTTTGCCATGCTAGGTTTTTCGTGTGTATCTATCTTTCTTTTGAGTTTGTTTACGGTACGTAGACTCTCGTCATTCGGGCTTGGAATTAAAGATTTAATTTGCAATTCTAAGAAAAACATGGTTGGCTGCCACATAATCGGTTACGGATTCAATTGAGAATTTCATGGTTTTCATCCCATGCGCAACTTTAATTCCTTCCGTTGCTCCGTCATTTCCGTGGATTTGCAAAATAAAATGATGTCATCGATGCCATTTCATTTCTTCTAAATGAAAGGAAACTATGGTTGACAAACGAGCCCTTGACAGGGTTTTCAAGTGTATCCTTCGTTCTAGACCGAGAGTATTGTCCTGCTAAATAAGGGCTTCTTCGGTTCATTGGATTCGTATAGGAATTGTGTAGGATTTAGATTTTATATGTGACTTTTTCCTACATTAGTTGTTTGATTCATAAAAACATATCCTATAGGAATCTTGCAGTTCAAATCCTATAGTAATGAAACATTAAGTCATACCTCATGGAATTTTTTTTTTTTGACACAATCAAACACAACTCCTTTTCCTATAGGATTCAACTATGTAAAACATCTTAATCCTATGCTTTTTCTATTCGTATGATTTTTTTTCTCTATCTTACGAATTAAAGGAGGCCCGTCGTGCGAGGCTTGCGTCAGGCTTCCGTCCAGTTGTGGGCTAAACAAGGGGCCGACCAACAGTTCAAAAAAGGGGCCCACCGGCCTGCGTGGGGGGATTAGACGTAACAGGCCCGATCAAACTACCCTGTATCGAACGAGGCCTGAAGTGGGAATCAACAGACCAAGGCCTTACGTGGGGATCTAAAAAAAAGGCCTAACTAACTCTCACTGCGCGGCGCCGGGTTACAAATCGCCCGAGCGGCATACAGGGCTCTCCAACCCGAGTACGAGTAGGACGACCCCAATCCAAATCCCTCTTCCCCTTCCCTTCTTCCCCGTCCCATCTTCTCCCAGTACGCGGAAACCCCGCCTCGCCTCCCACCCACCCACCGCCGGGGACCAGCCTTCCGCCGCCGCCGTGCTTCCAGGTAACGCCCTCTCCACCGCCTCACCTCACCTTTTTCCTCTCGCGTGCTCGCATGATCTGCGGCCCTCGCCTCCGCCGTTCGCGCGCTCCCCCCGTGTTCGCGTCCGTCCGCTTGGTCGGCCTCGTGTTCGTGGCCGTGGCGCTGGCGGCACCGTCTGATTTTTTTCTGGCCGGTTAGGGTTTGTTAGGGTGCGTTGCCGACTTGCCGTGCGCTCTGGTTTACCCCCTGGGTATCCGACCCGCGCAAATTGCCGCCGCTGAGAAGGGGGAAGCCAATCCTTTCTGGGCTTCTGCCTTATCTGTCAAACCGCTCACGATTTTATTTCAACATTAAGGAACACGTACCGTCTCTCAGCGCCAATTCCGACTCCCCAGCTGCCTTTGCTCGCGTGATTTGTGACGGAATTTACCCGAGAAGGTTCGTTCTCTTACATACACATGGGGCTGGACCAGTATTATGGCTGCGTGTCCCTGTAGCGTTAGTCGTATCACGTCATCATTTCTGTCATAGAATTTTGTTCACCTCACTTGCGGTTTTCAGTTAGTTGTTTGGGCATGAACAAGAAGGTAGTGCAGGTTTAGCTGTGAATTTCGTATTAAATGATTGGAATTTAGCAGTATTCCGTATGGAAAGCAAGGGATGCCGGTGTGCTCGGTATTTCCTCTATAAAGCACAACAGAAGATGCACTGTAACTGTTTTCAGTATATAACATAGAATTATTAGATGGAATACATAACTGGCAGTCTGGCAGATATGCACAATGTTTTCCAAATTAGGGCTGATATTTCCTTATTAGACTATAAGGGGCCATGTTCACTTTAGTAGTTAAGTATGCATGTGAAAAATGCACAGTTCCTTCAATTTACCATATGCAGAAGAGGACTTGTCTTACTTCAGTATCTCATGAAATTGAAGCCTGGAGTAGATTAAGAACATCTGTGTATTTTCACATGTACTAGTTCTTATTTGAGTATGTTTTTCCACCTACAGTTGATCTATGGTGAATATCACAACATGGAATGGTTTATTGCTACTACTTATATAGCTCCTTATTTGCTTCTGCTTCTGATGGATGAACCAGTCTTTGTGTACTCAAGAAAACACCTTATGATTTACTTGTGGTTTTCCGTTAGTTGGTTTGAGCATGAACAAGAAGGTAGTGCATGTTTAGGTGTGAATTCTGTATCAAGTGATTGGCATTTGGCAGTATTCTGTATGGAAGGAAGACAATGCGATAAAAGAAAGGGGATGCCGATGTACTCGGTATTTCCTCTGTAAAGTAGAACAGCAGATGCATTGTAACTGTTTTCGGTATATAACATAGAATTATTTGATGGGATATATAATTGGCAGATATGCTTAACAGTTTCCAATTTAGTGCCGACATGTCCCTATTAAACCAAGGGGGTATGTTCACTTAAGTATGCATGTGAAAAGACACAACTGCTTTAATTTACCTTCTGGAGAAGAGGAATTGTCTAATTTTAGTATCTCATGAAATTGAAGCCTTGAGTAGATTAAGAACATCTGTGTATTTTCACATGTAGTTCTTATTTGAGTATGTTCCCACCTACGATTGATCTATATTGAATATCAGAACATGGAATGGTTTATTGCTGTTAGTACTATATAGCCCCTTACTTGCTTCTGCTTCTGATGGATGAACCAGTCTTGTGTATTCAAGAAAAAACCTTATGCTGTCTGTAAATCTGCAGGCTTGTCTCTAGTTAATTCGGTTATTCAAGTAAAAAGAAAAGCATGAGCTACTTCCAAGCTACAACTTGCAAGCCTCATAGTGGGCTCATTGTGGACAGACCCATAGTGGGCCTTGGGAAGACCTGCAGATTACTACCTGTTGCACAGTGTTCCCTACGGTCGCGTGCTCTTGGACTCCGCAAGCTTGAAAAGCAAATCTACCCAAGGCTTGTTATTGTTGCTGCCAGCCACAAAAGGGTTACTCCTGTCTATGCCTCGAGCGGAAAATGGAATCCTGAGATTGACAATGATGTAAGCATATTCCGTGCCCCTATGCTTGATTATACATGATGTGAGTGTGTGTCTGAACTGACTACAATAGTCACAAAATTATTATGCATCCTGTTTTTTTCACTTGATATTAGCTCAAAGTGAGCTAACATATCTGGTACTATTTGTTTTAACTTTTCTTCTGGTATTATTTGGTTCAACCTTGCCACACTTTCTCCCAAAACATGCTTATGTGATGCTCCTGAAACTAATTTATTATATAGCTCATGTAATCTATTGGGTTGGTTAAAAGGCTAGTAGTTAGGGCCTTAGGGGCATGGTCTGGCTTGGTGGTGGAAGTTAAAGTTAGGGGTATGTGGCCAAAATAGGTTTCTACAGTCTCAGTTTATGCACCAGATGATTTGTGCTGGAAAGGTGCATCTATATATGTTTCATTTGGTTTCTGTTAGGAATGTCGTTGAACAGTCTCCTTAACTTGTTTTTGGCCTTGTTACAGACCTTTATGGATGATTTGAACAAGGCCCTGGCTGATGCAAAAAAGCCACGACCCATACAAGATGTGCTGAAAGAGAAACTCGCAATGCTGAGAGAACAAGCATCTGGTGGAGGTGGAGGAAATGGAAACAGGCGTGGAGGCAATGGTGGTTCCGGTGGCCCAGAAGATGAATCATTCAAGGAATCATTGGATGAAATAGTCCAAGTTATCTTAGCGACTGTTGCTTTTATACTTGTGGTAACTATCATTGCTTTCTTTTTGTGTTTTTTTCCTTCCTTTCCAAATGCTGTTTTTTTTACATCTATCACCTCTGATTTATAAGCTTTAGTGTAGTCCAACTTTCCAATTTTATTATAATGCTATTATCAGTAAATAATTATGTATTTTTAATGAAATATCGTGTTATATAATTTGCTTTTATTACAATAACCTTTTCATAAATCAGCTGACCAAAAAGGCCAGTCTTGGACCATTTGTACCAAAAGAGTTCTGTCTGTATATGTCTAGTTAATAAGTATTGTATGTTTGGCAGATAACATGGTTGCTTGCTTGGTTCCGGCTTTATTGAAAGACTTTGTGTTAGTTGAGTAGTGTATAGCATTTGCCTCTGAAATAATTCTTGCTCATGGACTGCATCGTCCACAAGCAACATGGAAATACCAAAGTGACTTTCATCTTTTTTTATTAAATATCATAGTTGTGTATCTATGCTTAGCTTAATCCTAAACATTAAGAAACCATGACTTCGATCTAAATCAATAGTGTTTTCTCTTTGGTGCAGTATATTCATATTATCAGAGGCGAAGAGCTGTACCGTCTTGCCAGGGACTACACTAGATATCTTGTCACTGGTAAGCGAACTGCCAGACTGAAGCGTTCCATGCAACAATGGCGCAATTTCTCAGAGAAATTCATGCAAAACGACGGCTCTCAAGAAGAGCGGTACGAGAGGCCAGCCAGTTCCGAACCCATGTGGTGGCAACAGCCTCAGAAGTTTGTTCATCTTATGGAGGAGCTTTGCAGAGGAAATTGGCGCCCTCATGCCCAGAAGTCTTAGTTCTGGCATTCCATTGTCCTTTTTTGACACTTCAAAGAATATGCGGGCGTAGGTGGGATGGGTACCAGTTGCACGGCTGGTGCAAAAATTCTACATGGATGGAGCTTCTTGCTGGGGCAGATGTCTTGTTCTTTGTTCTTTTAAAGCGTACATGTGTCTCTATCTGGTTTGTTAAGTATTTGAATGTGGGCAGGTTTTTGGCAATTTTGTAGTTGATGAGACTGATTATTATGATGGTTAGCCTGGTAATCAGATGTAGGTGATAACTGTTCACCTATTTTGCGATGGATTATAACTGTAAAAGCCATATGAAGAACCTAGTGGCAAAAATGGAGATTGCTCTAAGCACGTTGTCTGTTCATGTCATTGACATCATTTGCATCTGTTCACAATGCTTACTGTAAGGAGAATGCTCCTCCGTCCTGTAACGTTATTACAACCTGCTAACTCACATAATGGTTACAATATCTAATACTACGGGACGTGACATTCTGTTGTAATATCATGTTATATTATGGGACTGAGGGAATAAAAAAATCCGTCCTCTATGAATATCAGGAGCGATTGTCTAAGCAACAAAATCTTGTGTACAGACAAATTTTAAATAATTAAAGCAATTCTAGTCGCCAAGTCACTGGACCAGCGAAACTGATTCCTACAAGGTTGAGCTTTCAAAGCAAATCCATAACCTGAAAAACAAGGATGTTTTTATTCATTGGAATGGATGTAGTATTCTTGTTTGTCACATTCTTGCTGCTGTCCCAATGCTGTCAAAAATTGCCTATAAACAAGTATTTCTGCTGTCAATGCTGTGAAGAATTGCCTAAAACCAAGTATTTCGCGTACTATGTTTTTGGCTTTTGGACTCTTTGCAAGCACAGCAATGTAATGTATTCATCGTTAATTTGCTGGGTCCAAAGATTTGCATCGGTCGAGCAAAATAAAATAGCTTGTGATATACTTATACAAGCCGATGTATTTTAAAAAACTATGGTCATTGCTGTGCCGTATTGTGGCTCCGACCTCACACATCACAGGTTAATGGAAATCATGATTTCACATTCAAGATACATAGCCTTTTCCACCAAAAAGAAGGAACCTTCTCTCACTATGAATTTCGCTCTGTTGGCTAAAAATGCTAAAACAAGCCAGTCGATCAGCTGTCATCGGCAGAGGAACCTTCACCAGCCTTTTTCTCCTTCTGCTTCTCTCTGCGCTTCTTATTTCTTAATGCGGTTTTGCTCATCTCCGGTCTGTTCCATTTCAAAGGATGGTTAGTTGTGCATAGAGCTAAAAACGGCATACAACAAAAAGAAGTAAATGCAGGGTGTGCTGAAGAAACTGACCCTGTAGGAGCAAGGCCACCGAAAAGCTGCATTTTAACAAATGTGAAAAGTCAGTATTATGATAAAAGAGCTATGAGAGCTTTATTAACCACCTGAACTACAAACACACAATACCGCAGCTAGTAGAACATAAAAAAGGATAATTAACTAAGTGGAAGCAGCAGACGCTATTGTTTCAGTGAAATGTATTAGAATGATGCAATACGCACAAAAAAAGTCGGTTCCACATGCTGGTAAACTAACCTGTGGGTGTTGCAGGCTATAAATAATGGTAAATTGGTTGTAAATGGTATATTGGTTGTAATAGCCTCTTATATTATGGGACGGACGGAGTAGTATACTAGAAATACTGTGTGCAGGAATAAACAAAGAAATGCATGTTTCTCTACCTAATGGAGGACTAGGGCATGTTTTTCAGTAAAATGCATGTGTTCTCACCAGGACTAGACAACTACTTTTCAACCACACTATTATGCACATGCAGTGTGCTGCATTGCATGACTTCGTGACCAACTAGGACACTTCCGGCATTTCTTTTGAAGAATGGAATCATCCGGAATAAACAAAGAAATGCTTGTTTCTCTACCAAATGAAGGACTAGGGGGTGTTTTTCAGTAAAATGTGTGTGTTCTCAGCAGGAGTAGACAACTACTTTTCGACCACACTATTATGCACATGCAGTGTGCTGCATTGCATGACTTCGTGACCAACTAGTACACTCCCGCCATTTGTTTTGAAGAATGGAGTCATCCTATATGCCAATCATGAAATATTCATATGATCTTCGAAAAGTGCTTTTAGCACATGAGCTCCAGTGCTCTCGCTCAGTTAAAAAAATTGAAAAATGTTTTTACAAGTTATAAAAAATCATGAAAATAATTATGTAGATTACCAATGATACATCCCACAATCATGGAAAATCCCAATCCTAAATTCTTTTTATTTTGACCTGGATAAAAATGATAAATTCTGATATGTTTTGGAGATTTAAAAATGACTACTCAGATCTACAATTTTGTCATTTTTATGTAGCTTAAAATATTAAGCATTTGAAATTGATTTCTTTCCCGTTTGTGGGATACATCATTGACTATGTGTGGATTTTTTTCCAGAATTTTTTACAACTCAAAACTATTATTTTTAATTTTTTTTAAAAACGAGATCACTGGTGCCCATGTGCACCAAATCTCTGTCTTATGATCTTTTGGAATCACATTTATTTTCGTATGACATTGAAGTCCACATATCAAATATCCCAATTCTTCAGAGAGTAAGTCTTAAGTGTGCACAGATAGCATTTTACACCCTCTGGTTATGGATAAAGCAGTAGGTTAGCAATAAAATCAATATTTGAGTCCATAAAAAATACCAATATTTGATCAGCAGTTTCAGTAGTTTGTGATTGCAAGCTAAATATCCAGGATAACTAGAATTTGACGTATCTTTCAGATATACCTTATCTTGAAGCGCTGCAGTATGCTTTGATTGGGGTGGACGGTATGCTCCAGCAGGTTTTGCTCCTATAGTTACAGGAGCCTTGCTTGATGTTTGTGCCGATTTAGAACCTTGTCCTGAAACCATAGAAGTCAATAGGAGATAATAATTGGTCATTACTTGCTAACATGGAGCATAAGATAATACCGGAACCTTGTTTCTTTGTATCTTCAATTTTTATGTTACTTAAAGATGTTGTGAGGTCAGCAATGTCATCAAATCTTTCAGGTGCTTCAGGTTTCCAGTCAGCCTGCGGAATTCAAAAACAACCATCATGAACGTAATGTGAGGGCTTGCAAATTTATTTCTTTGACACGTTTCTAATTGTTTAGGACCAACAAAAAATATACACAAGTGGCTATGCAGGGCACACACCTGATAAAGCTTGTTTTCAAACATCTTCTTAAACTGGAGAGATCCATTGTGGTCAAATATTTTTATTCTGCACCAGGAAACATGAAGATTACCGTGTAAGGATCCAAACCCATTTCCACTAGCATGCAAAAGCTGTGGGAAATATACCCATTATCTATTTGAAGCCTCGGAGCTGTAGTAGCAGTCATAAAATGGCGGCCATCAGGTGACCATTCACTTATGACAGACCATTCAGCCTTTGTTTTCCCAACCAACTTCTTCTCTGCATAATCCCAGAAAGCCTGGCAAAGAAGTACTATGTGAGCTAGGCAGCAACCACTTCAAAGCATGCCCCTTTTTTTCTTTTCTTGTGTAGTTTGTTATAGGTTCTCCTCAACCACACAAGACTTCAATGTCCACTCATTCTCACTGTCAAATTATCGCTTAATACAAAATTTATAGTAGTGAAGTAACATACCATATCACCAGGCAAATTACCAAATCCAGCTATAACAATAACTGGTAGGAAAAATGAGGTCAAGGATATCACCAAGCATTTTTGCCTTACAGGAAAGCAAGTGAAATTACTATTTTGTTAGATGTATATGGCTATTCTAATAACCAAACTGCAATAAAAGGGTGTGCATATGCTATGCTACACCCATTGAAGACAGAGAACACAGCATGGCTGGCTGATCAAGTAATTGAAAGGATACATCGCCCTTTGGGGTTCCATCTTATTGTATTATAAGGACCTTCACCAAGCTCATGAAGAGGGTTGCACTTTTTGTTGAATATTGTTGCTTTAGCAGGCATAACTGAGATTCAGTCAAGGAACACTTGCGCAGAAAATGGCATGACAATAGATCTGAAATATCTGGTTAATGTAAGAACTATGTAAGGAACTAAGGATACATCCATACACAACAGCAAATTCTGAACCAGAGGAAGACCACCGAACATCATGCACCGGACCCTCCTTTTCTGCAAATTTACTGCTAGAGTTAGTGACCACATATTAAAAAACAGTCTCGTATAGAAATTCAGAAACTAAGAACTTACTGAGAGGAACGATTCCTTCGAAGGCCCTATCAGTTGTCAAGTAGTGCAACTTGGTTTCACCATAGTAACTCTGGTTGGTTTTATCCACGTCAGCTTGAGAAACAATAAGAAGTCCAGTAGACCCCTTGTTCCAGTGAAATTGAACAGTGGTACAGCGGAAAAAGCTCCTGCGTGCAACAACTTGGTTTTGTGCATCCTTGTCACAAGAGAAGATCTGAACACTGGCCGGAACACCCTACTTACAAGAAAAAGGAGCGAAGAAAGATTAAAGGAACTCATTGAGTTTGTGAAATTAATTTATAGTGGAAACACTACCAAAGTGAAAAGCAAGTAAGTCAAACCTTTGCCTCTGGGACAAATCCAGCAACATGAGATCCTGGATCACTTGCAAGCTGCATAGCAGCTATGCTTGGGAATCTAACTTTGTGCACAATCCCTTTAGTGAAATCCTTTGTGTCAAAGAACTGCATCTCGTTAGTCTGCATCCGACAAGCAACTGACTCATCCGCAGAAAATTGAACCATTGGCCTGTGAATTTAATCAACGTGTCATGTACCATTAAGCTGAATGCATTTAATTGCCCATTCCAAACTGTGTGTAGATGAAATTATCAGATGAAAGTTCTCCCAAACTGTTTCGGCGCTTTTCAGTATACATTTTTTAATCGTAGGTGCAAAGTTAAATCAGATTATGTAGCACCCTAGCAACAAGAGTTACACAAATTTTGGCTAACTTAGTACCCTATCAATGTTTGTATAAATGCGTAGAAGCACCTCTCTTAGAAGTTAGAACCCTAATCAAAGATCAGCATAGCCAATTCAAATATTACAAAGGATCGTGGGAGATATTTATTCAACTAGAAGTGCCCTTTTTTTGGCCCAGCCTTGTGCCAGAAGCATATACATCTGATATGCATATGAAGCTTTCGAGCATTCACACACATCTCTTGCATTTTTATCAATAAAATGTTTGCCATGAACAAAAGGATGCAACTACAAATGCACTGAGAATGTACACAAAGAAACGCCCATCACTTCACCTAAGCCAAGTGCATATTTACAGTAGTACAATTAACCATCCAAGTTGAAGAAGCATGAATTAAGCACCAAAGTTCAGGTAGCACGAACCAAGTGGCCTTGGAGAGGTTCTTCTGGTAGTGCTGGTAGAGGGCGGTGGCGGTGTCAACGTGCCAGACCGTGACATTCTTGACCTGCGGGGAGGAGGACTTCTGGAAGGTCTGCAGGTACGATCCGGTGGGCGAGAGCGCGGCGGCGGTGAGGCCCGGGAGGTCGAAGGACCTGAGGACGGAGAGCGAGCCGCAGTCGTAGACGGTGGCGGAGGCCGAGGCCACCGTGACGAGGAGGCGGGAGCCGTCGCTGGAGAAGGTGGTGGCGCTGCACGCCGTCTTGGCGAGCTTCTGCGGCGGGCTGGAGCCCGGCGGGTAGGGAGGGCCGGGCCACACCGTGAAGCCGTCGGGCTCGCGCACTGCGGTTCGTCCGGGTCGCGCGTTCCGTCAGACGGGCGCAAGATTAGGGGAGAGGACAGCGAGGGGGGGAGGTGGCGTACCTAGGATGGAGAGGGCCGGCTGCTGCGACGCCATGGCCGAGCGCGCGGCGAGGTCTCGGCAAGCGGTGGAGAGATCGGAGGAAGAGATGCGGCGGAGGCGGCGGCGGCGCGGTGAGGGGAGTTTGCTGGATGGAGGTGCTGCCTGTGGCGTAGCGCTTCCTCGTGGTCACTGACACGTGGGTCTCGTTAGTTTGTGGGGCTTTCTTGTCAGCGTGACGTGGTCATGTGTGGGCTTTGCCTGCTTGGGCCTTCAATAATGCCAACTGAAACATGCCATTGGCCCATGAATATGTACTACTTTTGCCGATGAGAGAAGATGGGCCACCACGGGTCCTCCTCCCTGGCGCCCGCGCGCTCCCTACTGAAAACTCTAGAAAAAGACCGACCTCTGGGAAGGGAAGAGACTCGCTCCGCGCGCGCCACGTGGTTGAACGTGGGACGCGGAATTTGCTGGTGGAGTGCCTCCGCGTTTGACACGTGTTGCTTTCTGGTGATTTTGCAAACCGTCCACTTCTCGTAACGGGTCCGCTTCGCACTTATCGGGTTTATGGAGACCCGTTTCGCGTGTGACTTTATCTCCGTTTTTTCCCTTATTCTTCTTCTGTCGTTTGGGAGGTTCGTGGGTTCTGGTTCTTTCGGCTCGTCGTCTCGTCGGCGGCGCTGCTATTTTCCCTTCTCCTCCGTTGCTGTCGAGAACCTCTCGCAACTCATCGTCGGCGGACGTTTTTCCTGCTCCAGAGGTAAGTGCCGTCGCATTTTTCTGGCTGCTTAGGGTTTCTAAGATCTTGGTTTTTCCCTTTGATTCGATTAGATCGAATCAGTTTTTTCCCTTTGTATTTCCGGGCAGTGAGTTTTCTGGGGAATTAATGGAAGGGAGGTAGCACTTTCAAATGGAAAATATGCGGAAGGCGGATGCAGATGCGTTTTCCCTCAGTAAAGTCGTGCTTTTTTCATCTATTTCTTCCGCTGCTTCTTGGTTACACACCTTCTGAGGAACATTAGTTAGGGTTTCCCTTTGTCGTAGTAGCCGCATGATTCCACAATTCGTGATGACATGCATGTTATTATTTAGAGTTTCTTGGTCTTTTTTCTTGTCGATTTACATACTGGAGGAGCCCGAGTTTCCGTGTCGTGTTGACATGCAGATGCGACGACTCTGGTGGTTCTTGTGGTTTCTATCTGTGTATTCTGCTGTATTGTTTGGTCTAGTTTTATCACACATCGTACCAGAACTAGTTCTAGGGTTTGTCCAGTGCTTGTTCATAAGATGGTTTTGTACTCCTGTGTGTCCAGCCATTTCTGTCGTGTACTTGCTGTCCCTTGTGTATGGTACTTGTTCGTGTTTGTCCTTGGTACTCGTGTGACAATTTGTTCTGTACTTGTTCTCCTATATTTCTTGTACTTGTGCACATGTATCTCGTGTAGTTGTGCACCTATAACTCTTGTACTTGTGCACCTACAACTCTTGTACTTGTGCACCTATATCTCTCGTACTTGTGCACCTATATCTCTTGTACTTGTGCACCTATATCTCTTGAACTTGTGCTCCTATATAACTTGTACTTGTGCACCTATATCTCTTGAACTTGTGCACCTATATAACTTGTACTTGTACTTGAGCACCGACTTGTATTGTAATTGTGCACTGATAAATTCATATTGGTCGGCGCCGTGCAGTATAGACTTGTACAATTTGTTTCTTTTCTAGAGTTTTCATTTGTGCTAGTGTTTATCTGGTTGTTTTTTTGTCTAGTTTCCCTTGGTCTATTTGTTGTATAGTTTAGCGGCACCAAAGTTGCTGCTCGGTTACACGTCTTTGCCAGTGCATGCGTGTAAATTATGTTGGTCTCCTTTGGTTTGTTTGGTTGTCGATGTATCTGCGCCAGAGGCGCGTATTGTTTTAGATGTGTAGTGAGGATATGCAATTGCTACGACATAGGTGGTTTGTGTGGTTTCTCTTGTAATCTTTTTTTGTTGTCCTGTTTTTTGTAGTTTCGAAAGTGATAAGCTGCACACATCGTACCTGAACTAATTTTAGTGTTCTCCAGTGCTTGTTCGGTTGGAGCAGGATGGCAGATCCAGGTTTTCACTCTCGTGCGGATATTCCTGACCATCTTCGTGAAGCAGTCGATCGTCACATCTCAGATATGTTTCCTGGTGAAATGCATAATGATGTAAGGTTTTTTATTATGTCTTTTGATTTTTAATTATTGTGTTATTGTAAATTGCATTCTTAATTGTGTTTTTTATTTACAGTTACGTTGTAAGCTAAGAGAAATGTGGAAGACTTTCTTCACTTCCTCGATGATAAGAACGGGACGTGTTCTTGTTGATCAGATGCGTGATATGGTTTCTCTTTTGTCAATTGAGTTGAAGAAGCAGCCATGTACCTGCAAGGGAAAGGAGCCTGACACTAAAAATGATGGTACTAACGAGCCTTTTATGGACGAAGATCCTGAACCTGATGATTATTGTATTGAGGAATGTTGTCTTGATCGTGGGGGGCCATGTACTCGCAAGCGAAAGGAGCCTGGAACTGAAAATGTTGTTGGAAGTAGTTCTATGGCACAGGAGGATGATGCTTATGCAGACACCGATTCTGATGATTGTCTTGAGCTTAAGGAGCTAGATGGGGAAGAGGATGTTCCTGTAACTGCTTTGCATAGAATGTTGTTTGCTGATGTACTTCAGGCTCCTATGAATTACATTGAAGGGTAAGCGTTGGAATTCAATTTTCCATTTATTTTTCATTTTTTTTTTTCTGTATAGACGAATGTTTATTCCTGTTGTTTTTAACAATTGTAGTAGCGAGAAAATACTTGAAGTTGGTGGAAAGTCTGTCAGCTGGCATAATTTCTACGTTGCTATGAAGGGTGGTGGTTTCATGGATCCTTCTGTTATGGATGTCTTTCTTAAGTGCGTTGACGATGGTCTTGATTTCTTATTTATTCCAAGCTCTTTGGCGGTACGTCATGTGTATATGTTTTAGATTTATCTATTTTTTAACTAAATGTTTTTAGCATTTATTTTTTTAAACATTTTCTTGTTGTTTCTTCCAGCATATTCTTGATGTGGACGAGGCGGATCCTATTCATCTTGCTGCAAGTTTTGCAGAACATGATCTGAAGTACTATGTTTTGGATAGGGAAGAGGCATGTTTGTCATGTTTTGTTTGGCGCTTATATTTTTTCTATTACAAGTATTGTGAATGCTTTCTTATTTCTCGTGGGATTGTTTATTTTCAAACAGGTCTACATTGCTTGTTGCGATTACAGCCATTGGTGGGTTATCTTTGTCGACATCCATTTCAGGAAATTTAGAGTGTCTAGCTCACTGAAGTTGACTGAATCTCAGATGGCTTCTACTGAAAGAATTGTATGGTTTTCGTTGCAATCTAGCTACTTAAATAATTATTTGCACATGACAACAATAATTTTTATTTTTTAATCTTTCAGTGCAAATCATTCAAGAACTTTACAGTCATCTTCATGGTGTCGAGGGATTAAATATCTCATCGTTCAAGATAAAAGTTTGCGGCACCCCTTCTTGTTCAGAGTAATCATCTTTTCTTAATGTGAACTATGATTTTATATTGTTTACTGTGTTTGGATTTAGTTGTTTCTTTCTTTCTGACCATTAGGAAAAGCGCGAGGCGTGACTGTGGTATCTATGCAATGAGGTTCATTTGGATATTCAAGGCTAATTTTTACCCAAATGTATTCAAGGTAGGTAATGTGTTGTGTTCATACTTGTATTCAATAGTATATAAGGCAGGTTTTTAGTTATCGTTCACTGTATAATATTACATGTCAATGGTTCTTTTTAGTACTTGTGCATCCTTTTTTTTAGTAGTTGTGAACTTTTTCGTTCGGCGCTCGTGCATTCTGAATTTTTGTGCATTTTTTGTTTAAGATAACTAATCATTGTGTTGTTTTGTGTTTTTCAGGCTGACATCGAAAGTTTTCGACAGTTCTTCACCGGAATGATGCTCACTTATGATTCTCCTGATTATTTGGCAAGTTTCGTACGCGAACAGATCGAAGAATTCAAAAGTAAGTACTGTTTTTTAATGGTTAACCTTTATTCACCAGTGAAGTCAATAAAGTGAACTTGATTGTACAAAAATAAGTAGATAAGAACATTACATATCCATTTCCATTTTCTGTATCATATATTCTAAATATTCTTGTGGCCTCCTCCTTGATTTATTCCTACTTTTGTTGCTCTCCTTTTGATATCCTTTGTTCATTGTCGGCCTCTGCAAAATAAATAGATTTTAAATTTATGTTTAGCCTGTCGGAAAAAAGCAGATTATTTGCATCAGTAGGTTTTCATCACTGACAAAGTAACTTCATGGGCACACTTACCTTGTTAATATGTTTCTTGTACCAAATACTAGATATTCCATGTTGCATCTTATTCTTCCGTTGTGGTAGTACATACCATACGTGTTTCCTGGTTGTGTTGTTCTTTCTGTTGTGTTACTATCGTTATTTCTGTGTGTGTTGCTTGATTGATCATGTGCTGTATTGCTTGTATATCTCTGCTGTGATCTTCTTCGCTTCGCCTGCTGCATGTGCTGGTGCCTGTGCTGTCTCTGCTGCAATTTGTGCTTTCAGTGCTTCGCATCCTGTTCTGTTGTGTCCTGATTTTTTGCAGTGTCCGCATTTAATTTGTCTAGTTTTCTGTCTTTTTTCTGAACCTGGCATCATTCTGTCTCCTCTTTTTGTTCCTCTTCTGTCGGACATTGGTGGGTCACGTAATGTTTCGTTGCTACCTGTTTCTTCATCGTGTAGTTTTTTAGCTCCTTCATCTTCTCTTATTGCTGCCAGCACTTTTGTTTCCATATCACGCATACACTGAATCATGACATTATATGCTTTGTCATTTGGGCACGCTTTGTTGCAAAGTTCTGCCATATGGCTCATCACACCGGCAAACTTTAGTGTTTCGTCTCCGCAAGAAGAATCTGCGACATTTCCTAATGTTGCGAGTTCCATGTCTATGTCTTTTCTCCATCTTTTAATCACAAAACTCTCTGGCAAATCATTGATCTCCATGTGAACCATTGCTTTTATTACATGGCAGCAATGTATACCATCCCTCTGCATCTTTTTGCAGGAACACATGAAGTTCTTTTTTTCATCGTCAAATGTGACGTCAAACAACTCCCTTTTGAATTCCATGTGGTTGTAGAATTTCACTATTCTTTTCAGCCGCAGGTGGCGACCAGGTTCAAGTGATCCATCTACCTTGAATGCCGTGTTGTTTGTGATCTCGATCTGGAACTTCTCGAATATTTCATGTGTGAATTGTTCAAGAGCTTGCTTCTCAAACGGATGTCTTGTTACTAGTTTTGCTGTTTTCAGTGTTGATGTGAGCTTCTTCTTGTCCAGGGCAGATAAGCACTTGTCTTGTATGACCTCATATTGCTCAAGGAACATTGTTATTGTGTCTGTGTGCTGGCTATAGCATTTCCACATGTTATTTGTGCTCTCGCTCCTTCCTGTGCTTGATGAGAATGGGTAAAATTTATCCATGAAGTACGCTGGTACCCACCTGTGTCTTATCCTGAATAACTTACTTAGGTGTTTTTCTCCGCCAGCATTGTAATCCTTTATCACTTTATTCCATCCCATTTCCAACTCATCTGGTGTGAATGCATTCTTCGCAATGTACATTAGCATTTCCGACAGTCCTGAGTTTTTTGCAAAGAATGTGCTCTCTTTCTGACTCATCTTGGTCACGATGTGGTAGTAGCAGTTCCTATGGGTTGTAGACTTTAGAACTGTTTGTATTGCTTTCTTCATTGCTTTGTCCTGGTCTGTTATTATTGTCTTTGGTTCTTTTCCACCCATGGCCTGAACAAATGTTTCCAGAACCCATATAAATGTTTCTGTTGTTTGATCCTTCAGCAGAGCAACGGCACACAAGCGATCGTGGAGCCGTGATTATTGACCCCAACTATAGGAACAAATGGTAATCCATACTTATTTGTGCTGAAAGTTGTGTCGAAAGATATGTAGTCACCGAACAGCTTGTAGTTCATTACGCACATTGCGTCCATCCAAAACAGGCTGCGAACTCTTTTTTCGCTGTCTATTTCCATGTCATGATAGAAGCCAGGTACTGTTTTCTGGAGTGTCTTGAAGCGTTCCAGGCACTTCTGGATGTCATGGTGTTTCTCTATTTGTTGTTGTTTACTCTTTATGTTGCTTAGATCAACAGCATCGAAGGGTATTCCACGGAATTTCCCTCTGATCGACCGAAAGATTAACATCATCTTCCTTGGTGGCAGACGTCCCATCTGTAGTAGATGAATTAATCTTCTGTCGAGATCAGTCATCCTTTTGTGACAGTGTGCAAACCTAATTAGATAGTCTGTTGGTTCCAGCGGGTGGTTGTGTTCTAAGTTAACCTTCTTGATGTACCAGTATCCATCAATTTGTCTTACAATTATGTGTGCTTTACAGCCAGTCTTCAGTAGTACATTTGTTCTCCTATGCGACGATGGTTCGGCATCTGTGTTTGTGCATCCTTCTTTGTTACATGCGAACATTTGCATGTACATTTCTCCGTTTTTTCCTGATCTCTTGCTGCTGAACTTCTTCACTGCAAATCCTTCCTTTCTTGCATACAGAGCGTATCTATAGAATGCATCGTCTCTTGTTTTGAAACGGGCACCTTCCTTTGGTATAGCTGCACTCATAATCTCTTCAACTGCTGGGTAGTCATCTGTGCTGAACATATTGTCCATTTCCTCTTCCATCTTTGTTGGAGGATCTAGATTTATTTCTGGATCATCATCCTTCAGTTCTTCTTTAGTTTCTTGCTTAGAAGCTTGTTCCTCCGAGGGCGAGTTTGATTCTCCTGTGCTGTGGTTCTGCGATGATGAATAAGCTTCCTTTTGATTTGTTTCCTTTGAGGCACTTGTTTCTTTGTCGGTACTTCCCATTCCTCTGGATTCCTGAAATCATAACATTCATATTGTGCATGAGTTTGGGAAGGTGGTGTTCCAGATGTTTAGATATTTTAATGTTTATTTCCACAAATAACAAAGTGTGCACTGTTTTTTATATCGAAAGTAATTACCTGATGATCGATGATTTTGTTTCCCGATGTATCTGTACATGTGTATGCTTCATATGTTTCCTGTAAATTAAAGGCATACAATTAATTTTTTTAATTCATTAATTTAAATGTAATTGGTAATTATAATACATACATGTAGCTACTACCTTTGTATTGCTTGTTGTGCTATCACTGGAGTTGTTGTTGGCTGTAGCAAACTTCATTTCCTGCAAATAAGTAAATCAAGTAAACTTTGTGTTAGATTACTGGTTTACTGATGTCTCTCCAAATTGCATAATCATCATTTATCTTGTATATAATTCTTGAATTGTATCTTGATAATTTTTTCTGGTATTGGTTGCATGTGTGTTTTCCTGTCATTCTGTTTGTCTGGTATACCATAGCTGCTGCTTGGTCCTGTATGTTGTTTCATTCTTGCCTGGTCGCTGTATACCTCCTGTGAATTGGATATAAATTTAATTTTGTCAGGCTATTTTTTAACCACAGATACTTTTCTGGCCATTGCGAGAATTGTTGATTAACTGTAATATACATGCCTTCTTGATGTCTTCTTTGTTTTGTTGAGATTATTGTCGGGAGGCTTTGTGCTTGTCTACTAGCTTGATCTGTGTGTGGTTGTTGTCGTCAGACATATCATCGTCCTCGATTTCTTTGAATAAACCCTGAAAAATGGATAAATAATTACCAGGATTTATCCTAACAGTTTTTTTGATTTTGTACTTAGCTTCTATAAGCTTTGTTACGTACCTCATAACTTGATGAGTTTCTTTGCATGTATTTTTCCGCTGGTGCAGCTGAGCTGCTCTGGCTGCTTGTTGCTGACACATAATTATGCTTTCCTGATTCTTCGTGATGCTTTTGTTTCACATTGTTGCCATCGGCACCCTGTAAGACGATTGACACTCAATAATACTACTATCTCATAAAATAATCAATTTTAATTATATTTGTTAAATTGATTCAATAAAATCTAGTTGTGAATTTTCATTGCCATGTCTAGTAATTAATTTTACCAACCTTCGTTGTGAACTTTTGCGATTGATTTGTTTTGATGTTGCTTGCAAGCAGGGAAGGATGCTCTCTTGGACAAGCGTAGGAGGACGCATACTGATTGATTTTCTCAGAGGTTAGCAGATTTTTTCCTTCGTCTCTCTATCCATTTCCATTGTTGAGCTGTTGCTGGAAGCTTCTTCCTTCTTTACTTCTATCAGAGATCGTTTGAGGTGAGCACACTGCACTCTGTACTGTGACTCAGCTTGTTTGAGTTTATTTTGTTGCATTTTCTCCCTTTTATTCCTCCACGTGTGTATTCTTGCCTGAAAAAACAATGAATATAAATTTTTTTGTACATGCATGTCAAAAACAAAGAAAAATAGTTTATGTTGTGTACATTTTAAATAAAAGATGTATGATAACATTACAAAAAAACCACAAAAAGTCATATTATAGTTAGTGTTTCCTGATCATTATAGGCACAAGACTGGTAGTTCTGTACTTGCTGGACTCGTTAGTCTGTTTTCATCATGCATTGTTACTAGTACTTGTTAGTATGGTGATTTAGTACTTCCTGATATCACAAAGTTTAGCACTATAGCGTAACGGGGAGGTGCTTGTAAGTAGAGTAGATTTCGGTAAGTTTTACCATTTTTGCAACTTTTGCCATCTGTTCTGCAGTTAGTGGTATCTTTACTCCAGGTGGCAGCTTGTTCAACCACATTATTGGTTGTTCTTCATCCTTGTTCTGTTGTGCCCATGCTTCGTCCATCTTCTCTGATGTGTCTCTCTCTCTTTTTTTTTCTCCAGCTCTGCACGAGTATGAAGTGTTGAAGTCCATAACTATGAAGAGCAAGCGTGGAAGGTTGAGAAGTTTGACTGCTACTTTTGAAAAAGTATTCAGAAGCAAATGTGCAAGCTTGAATTTAAGACTACTTTTGATGAGTACCCAGTATTTGAACTTATTTAGTGCCACCTGTTTGAGTGGTTAGTACGTATTTGTTTAGATTCAGAACCAATGAAAAGGAAACCTTGTGAATTTACCTATGTGGATACTCTGTCGATGTCTTGTGCACGTTGCCTAATTCTCCCACCCCTTGTTTGTTCCCTTGCGTTGTTGTTGTTCGTCCTGCACGTTCGAATTTTGAATCGTTGGAAAAAAAAATAGATCGAAAAATTGCGATTGACTGAAGTACATGTTAGTAGTTGATGGGGTTTCAGATGTCGAACGAGAAAAATCGGGATAGGGAATATTACGTTTGAAATCTTCGAATCTGGAATCTAGATGTTTACCTTGAGCTTGTGATCGTTCGTCTTCCTTCGTCTTCCTTGGTGGCTCCGTCGTTCCTCTCGTCTGGATCTTGATTTGAATTTTGAATCTGTTGGAGAGAGAGAAAGGGATAGAAAGCGTGATCCTGATGGGTCCACCAAAAGTGGAGGATTAGTTAAGATATCTACCTCCGATATATTTTCTTTACTTGTATGCGTGGGCCAGCTTATGTCATTAAATGGGATTTGATGTTTCAGTATGACATGTGGGTCCTTCTTAAATGCAGTGATTCCTTTTCTGCGTGGATGACATGTGGAATTTGTGGATGGGAGGACTGATTCTATTTCACTTTTCCCAATTTTTCTTCTGTGTCGTCCCCGTAATTCTTGCTGTGATCCGGCACTCACTGATCCGTGAGTTATCTTCTTTCTCTCTCTTGCCCTACTCGTACGCTTGCGCCAACATCTCTAGATCTGTTTTCTGAAACCTCTCGTCTGATTTTTCTCCAGATCTGTTGTCGTATGATTTTTTTCTTCAAGTGTTGAGTGTGGGCGGCGAGTTCTCAATAAAGTGCCCCGTTGATTTTTCGGCTTGTTCTTTGTGTTCTCGTTGTTTTCTCCTATTTACGTTTTTCAATGAGTGACGAAGTCGCTGTTCCTCGTGATGGTGAAGATGGGGACACCCCTGAATTGTCTGAGACGCAATCTGTTTCAGTTGATGGTACTGAATTGGTGACTCAGGAATTCATGGTGCGTGACCAGCTTGAGCAGGAGAGGATAAGGACGGAGAATAAAGTATCTGCAGCTAATGAAAAAATTGAAGAGCACCGATTGAGGAAATCTTGGTTAGTTTAGTTTTTTTTTATTCCTATTTGTTTGTTCTTGCTTCTGTTTTTTTTTTATGTCATGATCATGTGTTTATGTGTTATTGTTTTCTGTTTTCCAGTTCTATGCTTGTTGGTTCATCGGAATTCAGTACAAAATTTAGCCTTCCAAAATTCAATGCTGTTTGCAAGTCCCTTAGCCCCAAACAAAGGGGTTATGTTGCTGATATAGGTCAAGAATCTCTCCTTGACCTTCGTCTTGAAGAGTTACCAAGGGCATTTGTTGCCTGGATTGTCAGCAACTACAATGCATCACAGAGGATGTTTGTGTTCAAGAGTGGGTTTGAGTTTCCTTTCAATGCATTGTGTGTCCACAAAGTGTTGGGAATACCTATTGGTGGACGGCGCATCCCTGTCAAGTGTAGTGATGAATTCAGAAATGTTGTCAGGAGTCGGTCGTGTTGTGAAGGCACTACCCCAACTATTAATGAGCTGATGAATTTGTTGTCTGCTGACTTGGAAGAGAATGAGTTCAAAACATATTGGATGATGTTCTGTGTTAGTGCATTCCTCTGTCCAACGACGTATGAGTGTGCCAGTCCTGACTATCTTTCAGCACTTGAGGGTCCATCTGAGGAAATCCGTTCGTATGATTGGTCTTCAGCAGTGTTTCATAAACTTTCAGTTTCGATGAAAACATTTGTTGATTGTGGTCTACAGGGTGCCCTTTGTGGTTGCTTGGTAGTTCCTTTGGTCAGTAACGCCTTTAGTTTCTCATCAATTCTTTGTTGTTATATTATTGATTAATTTTATTTGAGTGCCTGATTTTTTTTATTGTTGTTCTCTGTAGATGACTTACTTAGAATATCTTGATATACAAGTCAAGGAGCTTGCTAGTGTTATTCCAAGAATTAGTGTGTGGGATTCAGAAACGGTTAGTCAATTTGAAAAGCTTGAGTTGGTTTGTGTGGAGGATGGAACCTATGGCAATATACCGGTTAGTGTGTTTCTTTATATTATGATGAGCAATACCTGATTTAAAATTTTATGTTTATGTGTTGTCTCTAAACTGTGTTTTTTTATTTTTCTTTGTGTGTGTTATAATTAGTTGAAGGATGTGAGACGAACTCCGTTTCATCAGAGTGTTTCTTCAGCTTTCTGCATTGGAGATCTGCATCCCGGTCTTGAGATGTTGTTGACTGCCAAAACCCACCGACGGGCAGTGACTTGTCAACACGGTAGAGCCGGGAGGAGCCTAGAGCTGCGGCTGGCTGAGACCCCCCAGAGCGACGGCCCGCAATGCTCTTCTGGTCACACGTCCGATGCGAAGTGCAAGGGCGTGCCACCTGACCTATACCTGGTCAGGAAGGTGATGGGGATGCCTCGCTTAGTTCCTGCATGGCATACATGTAAACATTAAATACGAGCCTCGATCGGCTCTCAGGTTATCCTGTGAATCGGCTCAAAGAGCCGATCCACCCATGATTCGTACGGGGTGCACGAATATATGGTGGTCCTGCTTGATCAAGATAAAGCTAATGAGATCTACGACGATTTAGGGTTTTCACCGCATAATCGGATCATCCTACTCCAGGTTGGGCCTCGCGGCCACGCACGGTGCTCATAAGCCGATCCTAAACAAGGCCTAAAAACCAACATGAAGTTGATCCTCGGAACATCCTGTTTAGGACTTGCGAACGCCACCCTACGTGCCGCTGGATCCTCCCCCCCTTTGTAAGGCCTAACTATTGCAGATATTAAACTAATCCTTGTAGAACAAGGAGCAATCGTAACGGATCAGATCTACTAAATGATGATCAAGCGGGGTGCCGCCCCCACACCTGAGATAGGTGTGAGGGCGGCTAGATATGCAAGGGTTGCACTACGTAAGCATGCTTAAACGAAGAACAATGCTAACTCTAACACATCTATGATAACTACGTTGCTCGCCATCAAAAACGCTTCAGTACGAGCAACGCATGAACAACGTGGAGCTTGTGCTGCCTAGATCGCAAGATGCGATCTAGGCAGCATGTCGCTTACCTGATAGAAACCCTCGAGACGAAGGAGTTGGCGATGCGCCGAGATTGATTTGTTTGGGTTGAACGTGAGTTGTTGTTTATTCCATAAACCCTAGGTACATATTTATAGTCCAGGGGACTTTCTAATGTGGGAATATCCCCACCGTTTACGAGACAAACTCTAACTTTTAACCTATGACGCAATCTACTAATTAAAGATACACGGGCAATCCAGCCCAAATTCTTCGTGCAAGGCCGCTTCAGAAATCTTCCACGTGTAATCTTCCAAGCCCATCTCTCTTGCGGCCCACCTCCTGATTTGACCAAAATCTGGTGATAACACATGCCCCCCTGGTTTTGGCAATGATAATTCCAAAACCACTCTGTTTTTACTTCGAAGGGTCATGTCGTGGCAGAGCAGAGCCGTTGCAGCATCCGTCATCATTATGTCCTGTCTTCTCAGCTTCTCTGCAAATTCTGATAGCTTTGGCATTGACTCCTTGGAAACTGCAAAGACATTAAATTTCCACCAGATTTCTCATTATTTAACTGTGCCGATTGATTAGCTCTTCTTCATCCCCTTCCTCTGTTCCAGCCATCGGCGCCCCAAAAACCCGCTTCTTCCTCAGCCATGTCGTCTTCTTCCTTGTCTTCCGCCTCTCTCCAATCCTCTTCCTCAAGCGAGTGGGTCCCAGAGCACGACAAGATGGAGGCATACAACCCCGGGCTCCCAAACATTGGGACAGGCAAGAGTGGGATTTCGACTTTGTGCCAGAGGGTGAGGACCTCGTCTGGTCAGATGGGGACATGCCCCTCACCGACGGGGAAGATGACCTCCGGTACCTGGTTGACGGAGCACTGGAGATAGAGAGCAGCGATGACGACCCTCCCTTCCGGGGTAAATTCACATCCGTCACCAAAAGAGAAGATACCGAAGACGAAGACATCTCCTCCAACATGAAGAAGGAACAGGAAGACGACACCTCCTCCGACGAACCACCGGCGAAACGCATCCGGGGCTGGGTTTGGTCAGACGAGGATGATGATGATGACGAGGAAGAAGCCTCCGCTGAAGGTCACAGTAGCAGCACCGAAGGGTTCGTCGACAGCAGCAATGAGGGCAACTACCCCAGCGACGGCGAAGACGGCAACAGCCCTTAGAATAGGGACCTACTATCATAGGATTAGCAGTAGCAATCTGTCCCAATCGGCTTCACCTTGTAAGAAATCTTATTATCAATGAAAATTTCTTTTGATCTTGCTGATGTTCTTTATGCCGACTCAGCCGATTTTCCTCATCTGACCTTGACGGTTGCTAACCAATACTCATCGATTAGCGAGACAAGCTAATTCCGTCATTCTTCCAAGTTAGTTCCCACATTAGCTAGCCCTGTCGATGACGATAGCACCGGACATAGCCGATCGCAGCAGACCGGCTTCCCTTGATTTTGAGCGGACGTCTCCAAGAGAACCCCAAAACCGTTGCTGAAATCAGCTCGGATGCCGAAAATGATGACTCTGTAACCAGGCATCACTCTTCATAACAGCTGCAACATAGAACCAGCTGACTCCAACAGAAACGGCTCCCCTAAGCCAAGAACCTCTAGGGCAAGTTGCTCTCGACCCACACCTGAAGCGAGCCAACTGCGTCGCTATTGGTTCCCACGTTGTAACGTAGAAACAGCCGATTTCACCAAAATCGGCTTTCTAAAGTTATTTTAAGGCGAGCTGCCCCCCGAGCCTTGATCAAGGCGAGAATACAGGCGAGGATGCGCAGGTCGCTGATCGGCTTTCCTGCACTGAACGCCGATGTCGACGTGAACTTTGAGCATATAACCCGCAAGTCTTGGTCTTGTGTGACTGCTCTAGAGTCGATGGCCACGCATCGGCTTCCATATCCTTAAGTCGATGTCTGCTGCATCGGCTGTGCTCGAAAATTTTCGAATTTCCAGAAATTTTTTTTTATTTGGCCGATTTTCTTAATCGGCCCCCAATGTTTCAATGCACGCATGTTTACACATGTTTATCTGCACATGTTCATCTGACTATATGCCCCCCGAGCCGATACCTGCCGGATAACTGCAGATATCGGCTTGTACAGTTAGCCAGGGCACTGCGCTTGTACGTCGGCTTCGCAGAGATTCGTGCTGTTCATCTGCCGACGTGGCCACTACTCAGTAGATCGGTGCTGAACGCAAGCAGAACACGTGGTGAAGGTAATTTTGGCTGATTGCTGGAATCGGCCTCCATATCCATTGGAGCGCTGACTGAAGGTTCTGTAATGTTCCTTCATAATTTTTTGGGGCCGATCACAAGGATCAGCCTCGCCTGATTTGCTCATTGGTTTAATCTTGCTACTCGGTCAGGCTGGATAAAACCAACCCAACCTCTGACTTTATGCGCTTGTCGTCGTCCACCTTGAGTGCATCGTAGATTCGTGGAGCACTGAGCTCTGTTGGAAGGACGAGTACCATGTTTGTGCCAGCCGATGTTTCAACATCGGCTTTCCTTTGTTTGGGGCGCCACTCCATTTTCCGTGGACGACCCTCTTCATCCAGGGTTCGCTGAACTTTTGCAGCCAGATCAGGTCGTGCCTTCCTTAGTGTATGTAAGTACAACCTTTCGGCTTCCTCTAGGCCGCGCAATCGCTGAACCCTGCGCTTTTGGGAACGGCTGAGTCCGTCAGGGCACCACCTTGGCCGGTGATACCTGTCTTCTTCTACTTCTCCCTCGTCTTCTGAATCCTCAAGATCTGCCCAACGAGGTGACTCAGCGCGTTTGCTTTGTGGCGGGAGGGGCCCTAGGCGCTCGAACACAGACACGTTGGCTGCCTCCTTCTTCTTCTGGTTGCATTCTGGGCAATTGCCGATTGTGGGCAATCGGCTCATTCCTGAATCCCAGCAGTGTCTGAAAAAGGGGCAGTCCCAGTGCCTGGCGTTGTCATCTTGCTCCCTTGAATCTTCCTTGGCACGGCGCCCGTGCTCCTCCTCCTTACGATTATGCCGACGATGTCTTCTGGCTTCTCTAGCCAGACGATCTTTCTCATCATCATAGTTGGACCGTCGGCGTTGGTCATACTGACTCACATACTTGTTGAGGAGGTGATCAGAGAGGGGTCGCTGATATCTTATGTTCTTCACCTCTCCCTCTGTGACGTAGCGCTTGCCATCATGATGGAGTCGATCGCGTGGAGCGGCCTCCTCTGTGTCCTTGCTATGAGAGCAGCTGCCCTCATCTCCATCTTTGCCAGCGTGGCTCCCAGGTCCTACCATGTTGATGCTGAACGAGGATCCTGGCTGGCAACCTTCAGGGTAGGTGAGCTCTACCATGTTAACGGCGGGGAAGGGCTGGGTATCGACCTTCATGGCATACTGGTTGAAAGTTAGACGCCCGTTCTCTATCGCCGCTTGGATGTGCTGACGCCACACCCTGCAGTCGTTGGTGGCATGGGAGAGCGAGTTGTGCCATTTGCAGTATGGCTTTCCGCTCAGCTCTTGTGCCGTGGGGAATTTGAGACCCTCAGGTATCTTCAACTGCTTTTCCTTGAGCAGGAGGTCGAAGATTTGCTCAGTCTTGGTCACGTCAAAATCAAACCCCCTAGGCGGGCCTGGCGGCTTTACCCATTTGCATGACACGGGGGTACCTCCCCGAATCCACTCAGCCGCTGCTACCTCTTGGTCTCCCGCAGGAACTTCGTCTTCCTCTGCATTGACCAGGACTACTGCACGCTTGAACTTGTCTTGGTACAGGTCCGGGTGGCGCTGTTCATATGCCGATAGTTTCTGAACCATGTGCGCCAGCGAGGGATAATATGCTTGGGAGGCCATGTCTTTGAGCTGCGTTGCAAGGCCTGCTACTGCCAACTCAACTGCTTCTTTTTCAGTTATACGAACCGAATAACATCGGTTCCTAAGATTCCTGAAGCGCTGGATGTACTCTGTCACCGTTTCTCCGCGCTTATGACGTAGTTGTGCTAGATCGGCAATGCTGGACTCGGAAGCTTCTGAATGGTATTGCATATGGAACTGTTCTTCCAATTGCTTCCAAGACCGGATGGAGTTTGCTGGCAAAGAGGTGTACCATCCAAAAGCCGATCCCGTGAGGGACTGTGAAAAGAGCCTCACGCGTAGCTGATCCGACACTGAAGCCGGTCCTAGTTGCGCCAAATATCGGCCGACGTGCTCGATGGAGCTGGCGCCATCTGATCCACTGAATTTGGAGAAGTCAGGGAGCCGATATTTAGGTGGCAGCGGGATCATCTCGTACTCGTCGGGGTACGGCTTGGAATAGCCGATTGCCCTTCTTTTCGGCACCATGCCGAACTGGTCTCTCAGTATGGTACTGATCTGATCCGCTGTGCTGGCTGCAGGAGTTGCACTCTGAAGATTCGCCGGGGTGGCGTACTTAGCCAGCCATGTTTGCTTTTCCAGCTCTGAGCCAACTGCATGAGCTGGGCTCTGGGGGTTCGTCGGGGTGGCGTACTTAGTTAGCCACGTCTGCTTCTCAAGCTCTGTCGCTGACGTTCCCCCCGTTTTCGCCGGAGTCCCTGATGTCGTGGCCTGGTTTGTGAGTGCCCAGTTGCCACAATCTGGCACATACGTGCACGCGTATCCTTGAGGGATCTCCTTAGGCGCCTCAGTCAAGAACTGGTAGTCACTAGGGTCACCACCGATCTTGTAGACGACGAATGCCGGTGTAGCCGGCACTTCAGCTGGTGCTGCCAACGCAAATGGCAGCGGTGGACGGGACTGGAATGGCAACTCTCCTTGATGCGTCCCGAGAGCTGGTCCTGACGGCGAGTACTGGTGGCTCATGATCTCCTGGATCACGCGCAGAGCGAGACGCTCCAACACGTTGACCAAGTTTTCAGAGTGGCGGTGTAGCGAGTGAGCCACCAAGTAGTTGATCTCCTGCCGCAGGCCCCTGGTGCGTTCCTCCGACGGGGTAGAGAGGTCTAGCCCATCGAGTGCACCTTGAGGCGAGAACCCTTTCCATCTGACGCCATGGGAACGGGTCCTGTGAAAAGAGCCGATGAGGTCGGCTTCGAGGGTGACCTTGATCTCGTCATATCTCTTCTTGAGCTCGTCAGGCAGCTCCTCGTAGGTGACTGGCGTGCCGTCCGCCATCTCAGATGTAGATGGCGATGTGGTTGATGTAGACGATTGTCCCACCGGGCGTGCCAGAATGTGTTGACTGCCAAAACCCACCGACGGGCAGTGACTTGTCAACACGGTAGAGCCGGGAGGAGCCTAGAGCTGCGGCTGGCTGAGACCCCCCAGAGCGACGGCCCGCAATGCTCTTCTGGTCACACGTCCGATGCGAAGTGCAAGGGCGTGCCACCTGACCTATACCTGGTCAGGAAGGTGATGGGGATGCCTCGCTTAGTTCCTGCATGGCATACATGTAAACATTAAATACGAGCCTCGATCGGCTCTCAGGTTATCCTGTGAATCGGCTCAAAGAGCCGATCCACCCATGATTCGTACGGGGTGCACGAATATATGGTGGTCCTGCTTGATCAAGATAAAGCTAATGAGATCTACGACGATTTAGGGTTTTCACCGCATAATCGGATCATCCTACTCCAGGTTGGGCCTCGCGGCCACGCACGGTGCTCATAAGCCGATCCTAAACAAGGCCTAAAAACCAACATGAAGTTGATCCTCGGAACATCCTGTTTAGGACTTGCGAACGCCACCCTACGTGCCGCTGGATCCTCCCCCCCTTTGTAAGGCCTAACTATTGCAGATATTAAACTAATCCTTGTAGAACAAGGAGCAATCGTAACGGATCAGATCTACTAAATGATGATCAAGCGGGGTGCCGCCCCCACACCTGAGATAGGTGTGAGGGCGGCTAGATATGCAAGGGTTGCACTACGTAAGCATGCTTAAACGAAGAACAATGCTAACTCTAACACATCTATGATAACTACGTTGCTCGCCATCAAAAACGCTTCAGTACGAGCAACGCATGAACAACGTGGAGCTTGTGCTGCCTAGATCGCAAGATGCGATCTAGGCAGCATGTCGCTTACCTGATAGAAACCCTCGAGACGAAGGAGTTGGCGATGCGCCGAGATTGATTTGTTTGGGTTGAACGTGAGTTGTTGTTTATTCCATAAACCCTAGGTACATATTTATAGTCTAGGGGACTTTCTAATGTGGGAATATCCCCACCGTTTACGAGACAAACTCTAACTTTTAACCTATGATGCAATCTACTAATTAAAGATACACGGGCAATCCAGCCCAAATTCTTCGTGCAAGGCCGCTTCAGAAATCTTCCACGTGTAATCTTCCAAGCCCATCTCTCTTGCGGCCCACCTCCTGATTTGACCAAAATCTGGTGATAACAGATGTTTCTTTGCTCCTTTGTGAAGCCTGCATTGCATCCGTTGGTACGTTTATTGTGATGTTTTGTTTTAATTGACATTTATGTGCATTGTAGTGCAATGTTTTATAGTTTGAACCAGCTGTCTGCAATTAGTATCTTCTTGTTATATGATTTTGTTTTTTTATTTTGCAACAGGCTATTGATGACCTGAAAGAAATTCAGCAGGGCTTGTACAATGAAATATTCTCTGCAATCCAGCCAATCATCAACAATAAGATTGCTAATGTTTTGCAGCTTGCAAGCCACTATAATGAACGGAGATTTTGCGCATCTGAAGACAAACAGGGTGGTTCTTCTTCAAGGCCATGGTTCAGTAATATGGCCAATTGTCTGGGTATACTCAATGATTTTGACCATATATACCGGTCGAACGGAATTGGTGATAGCCAATCTGTTGTTAGATCTGAATCAAAACAGGAAGGCTCCGTATTGAAGGACCAAACGTACAGCTTGCCAGAAAGCCAGAACAGGAATCAGGACATTGCTACTAATGCTGGTATGTGCGATGACATGTGGCGTGAGCAAATTATGCCGATTAGTCAGAATGTTTATAAACAGATTAGGTTGCTTCAACAACTTATACCTATTAATTGCAAATACACACCTAATGCATTGTATAAGGAGTATCTGTTGAATCTCGAAGCGTATCTTGATCGCGTCGTGGAGGATCTTCCATCAATACTCCCATCCGAAGGAGCATTGGACTTGCTTGTCCAGAGAGGAGTTGTTTGCAGCTGTTGTGGACTTTTGAATAGTCCTCTTGCTTGTGAAACTTGTAAATGCTTAGTTGCCGGAGATACTGATAAGAGCTTACCTGGTGAGAGGTTAAACATGCCATCTGGGACCACGATGAAGGTGAATGACAATGTCAGTCAAGCTGATGAAGCTGTCCTTGGTAAGATTGAGGTTGCTTTTCCTGATTCCACTAGCAAAGGCAGTGGCTCTGCTGCGTGTTGTTCAGGTTCTACTACGAAACCCTGCAAGGTAGACTCTTTGGCTTGTGTTACAGCGGATGGAGTAGAATGCAAAGATGGCTCATCTGGTAATTCTAACGATCCAACAGTTGAAGTTAAAGAAACTGGCAATAAACTGGGAGTCGGAACTCATTCTCATTGCACCACAGGTGCAGAACCTCCAATCAATCCCACTGCTTTTGCTGATGAGCATGCTAAGGTTTCCACTTCTAATAATACAGTTACTGGTCGTGAAGACTCTCTTCCACTCCCTTCCTCGAAGAGAAATTCTTCTTAGTCCCTTGGCTTCCAGCATGAGTCGTCTGCGAAGAAACAAAAGATGTCTGTGCTGGAGGAAAGTAGCTCAAAGGTGGCAAGTGAAGTAGACCAGACAAGTTATAGGGTTCCATGTGACCAGTTGGATGAACCTTCAGCTTGGGAAGAAATAGAAAGGATTGAGATGGCGAAAAAGCTTTCAATGAAGAAATTTTCATATTCCTCGTCCTCAGATGTCTTGTTGCCTGAACATTTGGTCCCTGTTGGAAGTGTTTGTGTGCCATCCAGTACTCAACGCCAGTATCTAGACGGAGGCCCTGGTATGTCGCAACCCTGTCATCCAGGATTGTCATCGAGTTATCGGGGCATTCTCCGTGATCGAATCGCAAAAACATTCCATGGAGGGCCAAGGACTTGTTAATTTCGCAGACCCTCCTGCCTCCCAAGTTATTAACATTGATGGTTTGCACTGTCAAATTATTCTTCTATGCAAGGAGTAAACACGGGTTTGCTGGTTATAGACATGGGAGATCTATTCCTTATGAAGGGTCTTCTCTTGAGCTCTTACAAAGACCTTGGTCATAACAGCTCTTACAACATGCTTGGGCAGCAAACTTTTCAGAGCTCTCAAAGTGCAGGACTGTATAATAGTAGCCAACATGATGATGAGGACGTGGGTGGGAACGCTGATTATGTGGCTCCTCCCTTTCCGGAATTCATGATTCGATCCCCACATGTTCGTGCTACACCGCAGTATCATCAAAGCAATTATGGTCAACAGCAGGTACGATTTAACACGAGCATGTCACAAGGCACAGATAATAGAGGATCAACAATAGGGCTTTCACAAAGTCAAACTTTGCATCATGGAAATCATCGCCCCTTTCTGTCAATTAGAGATTCCACACAGGCTGAGATTGATATGATGGAGTGGGTTCGAAAGTATTTACCAGCGCAATTCGGAAGAAGGTATCCTACTACTTTATGTTACTTGTTTTTCCATTTTATTTTATCATTTTAAATAAACTTTTGCTGTGTTGTAGTTTTGTTTCGTTGTGCAGCCCAAGGATTGTTGAAACAAGGGGAAGATGGGCTACTCACAGAAATTTTGGTTTATCAATGCAACTTGGTGGTTACGTTCATGATTATGTTATGAATGTATTTGCTGCCACTGTAATGGAAGAGCAGTATGAGAACAGTGTCTTCCTTAATCAACGGCGTCCCCAGTGCCTAAAGTACATAATGTACAGTGAGAGTGTAGTAAGTTTCTTCTATTTCTTTTTTGCTTATTAAATATGGATTTTTTTTTGTATTTTTTTCATTGGTAATTGTTTGGCAGAATGATAAAATGTGATTTTTTTCCTCTCTACTTTGCTAGAGGGCTTTCAGGGAATTGGGTGCTGATCCAAATGCACTGAAGAATTACATTATGGAGCCTAATTTACCCTGCAGGATATATAACTTTGATATTGTGAGTATTTTGTTTTGTATGATATTTGTTTCTTTAAGATATACATTGTCAAGTATGCCAAAGTTTTCCTTTGATGTTTTATAATTGAATTTGTGTTCGACTGCTATTTCAACTCTTTTGCAACTATTTTACTTTCTTGTTATTTTTTAAACTACCTTTGTGTTTTCAAGTTTTATTTTTGGTCTACTTGTAAGATTTGGTTGTTTTTCAGGTAATTCTTCCTGTTAGGGACCATCACTTTTGGATTGTGGTTGTCGCTAATTTCATCCGACAGCGGTTTGAGACATATTGTCCTTATTATGATGCTACTGTAGCAGAAAGTATTGCAAATACTGTTATTGATAACTTCAGGAAGGCTTATAGAGCAGCATACTACTCTGAGTGTTATGATATTTATAACTTTGAGGTGGTGCCTGCCCAAATCGTTTCTGAAAACCTCAATGAGTGAGTAAATTTTTAATATATTACATTTATTAGTGTGTTTCAATGTGTGTTTGTTTTGTTTTCTGGTAATCCATATAGTCACATTTTATTGTTATTACTCATACTGTTTTTAGGAATGACTCTGGACCTCAAGCCATGAAAATAATTCTTCAGCATTGCGGTGGTTTCCAGCATAAAATAAGAGAAGTAAGTCTTTGTCTATGTTTTTGCTGGCATATGTAACTGTAGGTTAGTATATAATTTTCATTTGTTAAATGCAGAATGATGTTATCAAGCTGCGTGAGAAACTGGCGTTCTATATGCTAGCTTTCCAAGGTAATACAAAGAAAATGCCTGCAGTCGTTGATATCATGAGAAAGCATTCGAGACGGTGAATGTTGTTTGAAAGGGAGGTACAAAACCGTTCGGAAAGAAACATGTCTCTTTGTTTGTATACCGATATTACCATTGATTCTCCGTTATGGTAGTATCTATATTTTAGTTGGTGCTTTAACTATTTGTAACTGAACCCAAGAATCTCGTGTTTTGTACTGTCGGCTTGTATTGAATACCCGTGGCTTCCCTTTTCTGGCATATATTTGTATGTACTCGTACTCTTATGCCTTACGTACTTGATATTTTAGTCCTGATGTACTTATACGTTTATTGTGTATGTGAGACAGTCACTATTCCTTTGTATGTAACCTCAATTTATGTAGATGTTATTGTCTCGTGTTTGCAGCTGGAATCCTTGGACCAAGCATGGTTTCGTTTTCTTGCTTTTATTTTGGTTGTATTTGTACTCTTGGATAATATGTACCCCTGGACCTTCGTGTTGTTGTACTTACGCCTGTACCTTCATGCACCCATCACCGCTGTACGCGACACGCCTTGCACCTCTGCCTTCTTGCAGAACCCACAGTTTACAGATAAAAATAGAGAAACAGTCATGTACTGCACTTGCTGCCTAAGCTGTACTCGTGCGCCTTTCACCACTGTAGTCGACCCAGCTGGTATATGTCCATTTACATAGAAAAGAAAACACGCATAAAACATATGGAAACACTACTTGCTAACATAACTATACTCGTGCACCCATCACCGCTGTACTCGACAAACCTTGCACCTGTACCTACCTGTAGAATTCACAATTTACAAAAAATATATAGAAAAACAGTCATGTACTGCTCTTGCTGCCTAAGCTGTACTCGTGCGCCTTTCACCTCTGTTCTCGACCGTGTTGGCATATGTCCATCCCCAAAATAACAGAAAACATGCGGAGAACATATGGAAACACTTCTGTACTTCCCTTGCTAACTAAGCGGTACTTGCGCATCCATCACTATGTACTCGACAGATGTTACACTTGTACCTACCTGCATAACCGATAGTTGGCAGGTAAATATAGAGAAACAGTCATGTACTCCTCTTTCTGCCTAAGATGTACTCGTGAGCCTTTAACTGCTGTACTCGACCCTGCTGGCACATGTCCTTTCCCAAAGAACAAACAACATGCAGAAAATACAGGGAAACACAACTGTACTTCTCTTGCCTTCGAAGATGTACTCGTGAACCCATTACCGCTGTATTCGACACGCCTTGCACCTGTACCTTTTTGCAGAAACCCACAATTTACAGACATAAAAAGAGAAACAGTCATTTATTCCTCTTGCTGCCTGTTTGTACTCGTGCGCCTTTCACCGTTGTAGTCGACCCTGTTGGCACATGTCCATTCCCCAGAGAACCAAAAAACACGCATAAAACATAGGGAAACACTACTGTACTCCTCTTGCTAACGTAACTGTACTCGTGCGTCCATAACCGCTGTACTCAACAAACCTTGCACCTGTACCTACCTGCAGAATCCATAATTTACAATAGAAATATAGAGAATCAATCATGAGTTCTTCTTGTTGCCTAAAGCGATTTCGTGCGCCCTTCACCTCTGTACTTCATCCTGCTGACACATGTCCATTCCCAGATAACAAGCAACGTGCAGAAAACACAATGAAGCACTATTCTACTTCTCTTACTAGGGAAGATGTACTCGTGCACCCATCACCGCTGTACTCGACACACCTTGCACCTTTACCTTTTTGCAGAACCCACAATTTGCAGACATAAATAGATAAACAAACATTTATTCCTCTTGCTGCCTAAGCTGTCCTCGTGCGCCTTTCACCTCTGTTCTCGACACTGTTGGCATATGTCCATTCCCAAATAACATAAAACATGCGGAGAACATACGGAAACACTCCTGTACTTCTCTTGCTAACTAAGCTGTACTTGCGCATCCATCACTCTGTACTCGACAGATCTTACACTTGTACCTGCCTGCATAACCGATGGTTCGCAGGTAAATATGGATAAACAGTCATGTACTCCTCTTGCTGCCTAAAATGTACTCGTACGCCTTTAACTGTTGTACTCGACCCTGCTGGCGCATGTCCTTTGCCAAAGAAAAGAAACAGCGTGCAGAAAACACAGGGAAATACTCCTGTACTTCTCTTGCTAGCGCAGATGTACTCGTGAACCCATCACCGCTGTATTCGACACACCTTGCAGTCTAATGTACCATGTACGTGGTACTTTACTTTAATTATCTTCTGTTTGTTGTTTTCTTGTCATGTTTTCTGCTGTATGTCATAGGTAAAGATGCTTATGTTATAGAGTACAGTTGTTTTAATGAGACGAGTACGTCTCCAGCACGAGTAGGAGTACTGGATTATCCCTGGTTGTTTTCGTTAATACTTTCGATTCTGCGGGGCACGTACTAGTTCCAAGAGTGTCGAGTACATTTTTGCAGCATAGACGGGTTCAGCTGTACCATTAATAGGAGTGCCAGATAATTTCTGTTGTTCTATTATCAAGATCTCCTCAGTATGTCGTAGGTACATGTGCTTATGTTATATAGTACAGTTGTTTCAATGAGACGGGTACATCTGCAGCACGAGTAGGAGTACCAGATTATAAGTGGTGGTTTTCGTTATTATTTTAAATTTTGCGGGGTAGGTACTGGTGCTATGAGTGTCGAGTACATCTTTGCAGCAGAGACGAGTGCAGCTGTACCATGAATAGGAGTGCCAGATAATTTCTGCTGTTTTCCTGTCAAGATTTCTGCTGTGTGTCGTAGGTACAGATGCATATGGTTTAGAGTTAAGTTGTTCTAGTGGGTCGAGTACATCTGCAGCACGAATAGGAGTACCAGACTTTATACTAGGGAGGTATATTTTCTAAGTGTGTCGAGTACATCTTTGCAGCAGAGACGAGTGCATCTGTACCATGAACAAGAGTGGCAGATAATTTATGTTTTGTTATTTTTGTGGTGTTTTCTCTTTTCTGTTGTAGGTACGGATGCTAATGGTGTAGAATACAGTAATTCTATTGAGACGAGTACATTTGCGACACGAGTAGTAGTACCATATTATATGTGGTGGTTTTCGTTATTATTTTCCATCCTGCGGTGTAGGCACTGGTGTTAAGTGTATCGAGTACATTTCTGAAGTATATACAAATACATTTGTGCCATTAATAAGAGTGCCAGATAATTTCTGTTATTTTCTTGTTAGGTTTTCTCTTCCATTTCGTAGGTACAGATGCTAATGGTATAGAGTATGGTTGTTCCACTCAGAGGAGTAGTACATCTGAAGGACGGGTAGGAGTACCAGATTATATCTGCGGCATGAGTGTCAAGTCTTGTCTGATGGTAGGTAAAGGTGCTAAGGTTGCAGAATACAGTGGTTATATGGAGACGATTACACCTTTTGGCACAAGGAGGATTACTATAATGTATATGTTGATTTCCATTAATATTCCCGCTTTCCATTTTGGTTTAGTACTGTTAGCTTGGTTCTAGGTTAATTTATGCAACCCGCACAGTAGCTATAGATGAGAGAGCAAAATTGTATTGCACACACAAACACACATAATAGCCGCATAATTTAAGGCAATCGGTGAACACAAGTAAATATGTCCAACATATTCGGCAAATATAACAAGCACATAACTTAATCTACCAGGTTATAAATAAAGCTCCTTCCTTCTGTAATCTTCCTCATTCATCGTCGGAAACTACAATCACTTCTTTGCAGCCTTCACCTGGCGTGTCACACATGCAAGTCCTTGCACGTCCACTGTCCCTGTTGATTTGATCATTGATTGCTTGCTTTTTGGATTGTGCAACTCCCATCAACATATCAATGGTGAAGACAACATCATCTTTCCTCTGTTGTATTGCACCTGGAGTTGCTTCAGGGTATTTTAGGCTTTCCAATGACTCTAGGCTGGCATAGTAGAGGTTCCTCTCATCCTCGTCCACTGGAATTAGATCCTCCATGTGCATGAAGTCTCTGTATTTTCCATCATCGTCAGATTCTGATTCACTGTCCCTTGGTAGCATTGCTTCATCACCATCTTCATCATCACCATCATCACCATCATCACCATCTTCATCATCACCATCATCACCATCATCACCATCATCATCGTCATCAGCATTGTCTCCTTGCTCAACATTACCTGAGTGATATTCCTGTTCTTCATCACTTATGACAATCAGTTCAAGCTCCTCATGTTCATGATGGGTGCTCATGATTTCCTCATCTTTATCAACCTCTTTCTTTTTATCCATGGCGTACGGATCCTTGTTGAAGCTTGATTCCATTGCCTGCATTTATTGAATAACAGTCGTAGTTTATATAAATTATTTGAGTTTGTCTTAGTAGGCACTTGTACTACTGTAGATAGTGAACACACACATCTGATTCAACTGGGTTGTGATGTACATTGATTTCAAGACAGGTAGATTAAATTCAAAACAGCACAATGTAATATATTTATCATGATAGAACAATTATACATAGCATTTTATTTTTTGGAGAAAACAACTCATATAATATATGCTCTAGACGTACAATAAAATCACTTACTCATAAATTTATCATGTGTAAATGTAACAATATTATCTGAAATTATAACTAATCAACATAGCAGTTTTTGTTTTAAAAGGTCAACAAGAACATATAATACTGAGCCGTCGTTTTCGATTTACCTCGTGAGCTGTCTCCTGGGCACATGACTGTTTGGGAAGAACCACAGTAGGAACGCGTCTGGAAGTTCTTCTAATTGGCGAACAGGAGGAGAGGGATGACATCCTTAGGAAGGGAGAAAAGCCGATGAACCATGCAGATCTTACTTTGATTGTTCTGGGTGGGTCAGGGTATGCTCGTGTGGAGACTCCCGTTCTTGAGCGGCGGTATGGCAAGACATGGGTGGAGATTTGCGCGCGGGAGCGGGGGCATGGATTCATTCGGCGAGGGATCTGTATGATTGATGGGAGGTACGGAATATGGCGCGGAGGGATCGGTGTGGTAGATCGCCTCCTCCATCGGCCATCCATAGCTACCCGCGATATCGATTTTGCTCACGGATTTGCGATGATATGATGAGTTTTGTGTCGAATATGGAGATGAAACTAGGGTTTGGTAAGAGTTGTCTTCCTTCACGCTTGGGCGTGTGTCGTAGCGACATGTGGCATAAATAGAAGTCCACAACGTTTGGCGGGAAAATATTAGTGGACTCTCCTTTTTCCCGCCAATGAATAATGGGATGTAGATCCTGCATCCTGGAGTTGTTTTCCGTTTTATCTAGCGTGGGTACACTTTCAAAAGGGTGACGAGTACGGTGATGACGGCTAGTTGATGGCGCGTATTTCACACGTTCGTTGGGAACCCCAAGAGGAAGGTATGATGCGCACAGCAGCAAGTTTTACCTCAGAAAGAAACCAAGGTTTATCGAACCAGGAGGAGCCAAGAAGCACGTTGAAGGTTGATGGCGGCGGGATGTAGTGCGGCGCAACACCAGGGATTCCGGCGCCAACGTGGAACCTGCACAACACAACCAAAGTACTTTGCCCCAACGAAACAGTGAGGTTGTCAATCTCACCGGCTTGCTGTAACAAAGGATTAACCGTATTGTGTGGAAGATGATTGTTTGCAGAAAACAGTAGAACAAGTACTTGCAGTAGATTGTAATGCAGTAAAGAGAATTGGACCGGGGTCCACAGTTCACTAGAGGTGTCTCTCCCATAAGATAAACAGCATGTTGGGTGAACAAATTACAGTTGGGCAATTGACAAATAAAGAGAGCATGACAATGCACATACATATCATGATGAGTATAGTGAGATTTAATTGGGCATTACGACAAAGTACATAGACCGCCATCCAACTGCATCTATGCCTAAAAAGTCCACCTTCAGGTTATCATCCGAACCCCTTCCAGTATTAAGTTGCAAAGCAACAGACAATTGCATTAAGTATGGTGCGTAATGTAACTAGTGACTACATCCTTGAACATAGCACTAATGTTTTATCCCTAGTGGCAACAGCACAACACAACCTTAGAACTTTCTCCTTTGTCCCGGTGTCAATGCGGCATGAACCCACTATCGAGCATAAGTACTCCCTCTTGGAGTTACAAGCATCTACTTGGCCAGAGCATCTACTAGTAACGGAGAGCATGCAAGATCATAAACAACACATAGATATAACTTTGATAATCAACATAACAAGTATTCTCTATTCATCGGATCCCAACAAACGCAACATATAGAATTACAGATAGATGATCTTGATCATGTTAGGCAGCTCACAAGATCCGACAATGATAGCACAATGGGGAGAAGACAACCATCTAGCTACTGCTATGGACCCATAGTCCAGGGGTAGACTACTCACACATCACACCGGAGGCGACCATGGCGGCGTAGAGTCCTCCGGGAGATGATTCCCCTCTCCGGCAGGGTGCCGGAGGCGATCTCCTGGATCCCCCGAGATGGGATCGGCGGCGACGGCGTCTCAGTATGGTTTTCCGTATCGTGGCTCTCGGTACTGGGGGTTTCGTCACGGAGGCTTTAAGTAGGCGGAAGGGCAAGTCAAGAGGCGGCACAGGGGGCCCAGATGACAGGGCGGCGCGGCCAAGGGGGGGCCGCGCCGCCCTAGGGTTTGGCTCCCCTGTGGCCCCTCTTCGTCTCGTCTTCGGACTTCTGGAAGCTTCGTGGAAAAATAGGCCCCTGGGCTTTGATTTCGTCCAATTCCGAGAATATTTCTTTACTAGGATTTCTGAAACCAAAAACAGCAGAAACAAGAATCGGCACTTCGGCATCTTGTTAATAGGTTAGTTCCAGAAAATGCACGAATATGACATAAAGTGTGCATAAAACATGTAGATAACATCAATAATGTGGCATAGAACATAAGAAATTATCGATACGTCGGAGACGTATCAGCATCCCCAAGCTTAGTTCTGCTCGTCCCGAGCAGGTAAAACGATAAAACAGATAATTTCTGGAGTGACATGCCATCATAATCTTGATCATACTATTTGTAAAGCATATGTAGTGAATGCAGCGATCAAAACAATGTGTATGACATGAGTAAACAAGTGAATCATAAAGCAAAGACTTTTCATGAATAGCACTTCAAGACAAGCATCAATAAGTCTTGCATAAGAGTTAACTCATAAAGCAATAATTCATAGTAAAGGTATTGAAGCAACACAAAAGAAGATTAAGTTTCAGTGGTTGCTTTCAACTTGTAACATGTATATCTCATGGATATTGTCAACATAGAGTAATATAATAAGTGCAATATGCAAATATGTAAGAATCAATGCACAGTTCACACAAGTGTTTGCTTCTTGAGGTGGAGAGAAATAGGTGAACTGACTCAACATTGAAAGTAAAAGAATGGTCCTCATAGAGGAAAAGCATCGATTGCTATATTTGTGCTAGAGCTTTGATTTTGAAAACATGAAACAATTTTGTCAACGGTAGTAATAAAGCATATGCATCATGTAAATTATATCTTATAAGTTGCAAGCCTCATGCATAGTGTACTAATAGTGCCCGCACCTTGTCCTAATTAGCTTGGACTACCTGGATTATCACCGCAATACATATGCTTTAACCAAGTTTCACAAAGGGGTACCTCTATGCCGCCTGTACAAAGGTCTAAGGAGAAAGCTCGCATTTGGATTTCTCGCTTTTGATTATTCTCAACTTAGACATCCATACCGGGACAACATAGACAACAGATAATGGACTCCTCTTTTAATGCTTTAAGCATTTGACAACAATTAATTCTTTTCTCATTAGAGATTTAGGGATATTTGTCCAAAACTGAAACTTCCACCATGAATCATGGCTTTAGTTAGCGGCCCAATGTTCTTCTCTCACAATATGCATGCTCAAACCATTTAACTCATTGTAGATCGCCCTTACTTCAGACAAGACGAACATGCATAGCAACTCACATGAAATTCAACAACGAGTTGATGGCGTTCCCCAGTAAATATGGTTATCGCACAACAAGCAACTTAATAAGAGATAAAGTGCATAATTACATATTCAATACCACGATAGTTTTTAAGCTATTTGTCCCATGAGCTATATATTGCAAAGGTGAATGATGGAATTTTAAAGGTAGCACACAAGCAATTTACTTTGGAATGGCGGAAAAATACCATGTAGTATAGGTAGGTATGGTGGACACAAATGGCATGGTGGTTGGCTCAAGTATTTTGGATGCATGAGAAGTATTCCCTCTCGATACAAGGTTTAGGCTAGCAAGGCTTATTTGAAACAAACACAAGGATGAACGGTACAGCAAAACTCACATAAAAGACATATTGAAAACATTATAAGACTCTACACCGTCTTCCTTGTTGTTCAAACTCAATACTAGAAATTATCTAGATCTTAGAGAAACCAAATATGCAAACCAAATTTTAGCATGCTCTATGTATTTCTTCATTAATGGGTGCAAAGCATATGATGCAAGAGCTTAAACATGAGCACAACAATTGCCAAGTATCACATTACCCAAGACATTTATAGCAATTACTACATGTATCATTTTCCAATTCCAACCATATAACAATTTAACGAAGGAGAAACTTCGCCATGAATACTATGAGTAGAAACCAAGGACATTCTTGTCCATATGCTACAGCGGAGCGTGTCTCTCTCCCATAAAGTGAATGCTAGGATCCATTTTATTCAAACAAAACAAAAAACAAAACAAACCGACGCTCCAAGAAAAAGCACATAAGATGTGATGGAATAAAAATATAGTTTCAGGGGAGGAACCTGATAATGTTGTTGATGAAGAAGGGGATGCCTTGGGCATCCCCAAGCTTAGACGCTTGAGTCTTCTTGATATATGCTGGGGTGAACCGCCGGGTGCATCCCCAAGCTTAGAGCTTTCACTCTCCTTGATCATGTTGCATCATACTCCTCTCTTGATCCTTGAAAACTTCCTCCACACCAAACTCGAAATAACTCATTAGAGGGTTAGTGCACAATATAAATTGACATATTCAGAGGTGACACAATCATTCTTAACACTTCTGGACATTGCATAATGCTACTGGACATTAGTGGATCAAAGAAATTCATCCAACATAGCGAAAGAGGCAATGCGAAATAAAAGGCAGAATCTGTCAAAACAGAACAGTTCGTATTGACGAATTTTAAAATGGCACCAGACTTGCTCAAATGAAAATGCTCAAATTGAATGAAAGTTGCGTACATATCTGAGGATCATGCACGTAAATTGGCATAATTTTCTGAGCTTCCTGCAGGGCAGTGGACTCAGATTCGTGACAGCAAAGAAATCTGGAACTGCGCAGTAATTCAAATCTAGTACTTACTTTTCTATCAACGGCTTAACTTGGCACAACAAAACACAAAACTAAGATAAGGAGAGGTTGCTACAGTAGTAAACAACTTCCAAGACACAAAATAAAAACAAAGTACTGTAGGTAAAAACATGGGTTGTCTCCCATAAGCGCTTTTCTTTAACGCCTTTCAGCTAGGCGCAGAAAGTGTGTATCAAGTATTATCAAGAGATGAAGCATCAACATCATAATTTGTTCTAATAATAGAATCATAAGGTACCTTCATTCTCTTTCTAGGGAAGTGTTCCATACCTTTCTTGAGAGGAAATTGATATTTTATATTACCTTCCCTCATATCAATAATAGCACCAACAGTTCGAAGAAAAGGTCTTCCCAATATAATGGGACAAGATGCATTGCATTCAATATCCAAGACAACAAAATCAACGGGAACAAGATTATTGTTAATGGTAATGCGAACATTATCAACTTTACCCAAAGGTTTCTTTGTAGAATGATCAGCAAGATTAACATCCAAATAACAATTTTTCAGCGGTGGCAAGTCAAGCATATTATAAATTTTCTTAGGCATAACAGAAATACTTGCACCAAGATCACATAAGGCATTACAATCAAAATCTTTAATCTTCATCTTAATGATGGGCTCCCAACCATCCTCTAGCTTTTTAGGAATAGAGGCTTCGCGCTCTAGTTTCTCTTCTCTAGCTTTTATGAGAGCATTTGTAATATGATGCGTGAAAGCCAAATTTATAGCACTAGCATTAGGACTTTTAGCAAGTTTTTGCAAGAACTTTATAACTTCAGAGATGTGGCAATCATCAAAATTCAAACCATTATAATCTAAAGCAATGGGATCATCATCCCCAATGTTGGAAAAAATTTCAGCAGCTTTATCACAGGCAATTTCAGCAGTTTTAGCAGTTTCAGGCAGTTTTTCGCGCTTTGCATTAGAAGTGGAAACATTGCTAACACCAATTCTTTTATTAGTATTAGTAGGAGGTGCAGGAACATGTGTAGCATTAGCATTACTAGTGGTGGTAATAGTCCAAACTTTAGCTATATTCTTCTCTTTAGCTAGTTTTTCATTTTCTTCTCTATCCCACCTAGCACGCAGTTCAGCCATTAATCTTATATTCTCATTAATTCTAACTTGGATGGCATTTGCTGTAGTAACAATCTTATTATGATGATTCTCATTAGGCATAACTTTCGATTTCAAAAGATCAACATCAGCAGCAAGACTATCGACTTTAGAAGCAAGTATATCAATTTTCCCAAGCTTTTCTTCAACAGATTTGTTAAAAGCAGTTTGTGTACTAATAAATTCTTTAAGCATGGCTTCAAGTCCAGGGGGTGAATTCCTATTATTGTTGTAAGAATTACCATAAGAATTACCATAGCCGTTGCCATTATTATAAGGATATGGCCTATAGTTGTTACTAGAATTGTTCCGGTAAGCATTGTTGTTGAAATTATTATTTTTAATGAAGTTTACATCAACATGTTCTTCTTGTGCAACCAATGAAGCTAATGGAACATTATTAGGATCAATATTAGTCCTATCATTCACAAGCATAGACATAATAGCATCAACCTTATCATTCAAGGAAGAGGATTCTTTGACAGAATTTACCTTCTTACCTTGTGGAGCTCTTTCCGTGTGCCATTCAGAGTAATTGATCATCATATTATCAAGAAGCTTTGTTGCTTCACCAAGAGTGATGGACATAAAGGTACCTCCAGCAGCTGAATCCAATAAATTCCGTGAAGAAAAATTTAGTCCTGCATAGAAGGTTTGGATGATCATCCAAGTAGTCAGTCCATGGGTTGGGCAATTTTTAACCAGAGATTTCATTCTTTCCCAAGCTTGAGAAACATGTTCAGTATCTAATTGTTTAAAATTCATTATGCTACTCCTCCAAGATATAATTTTAGCAGGGGGATAATATCTACCAATAAAAGCATCCTTGCATTTAGTCCATGAATCAATACTATTCTTAGGCAGAGATAGCAACCAATCTTTAGCTCTTCCTCTTAATGAGAAAGGGAACAATTTTAGTTTAATAATATCACCATCTACATCTTTATATTTTTGCATTTCACATAGTTCAACAAAATTATTGAGATGGGCAGCAGCATCATCAGAACTAATTCCAGAAAATTGATCTTTCATGACAAGATTAAGTAAAGCAGGTTTAATTTCAAAGAATTCTGCTGTAGTAGCAGGTGGAGCAATAGGTGTGCATAAGAAATCATTATTATTTGTGCTTGTGAAGTCACACAACTTAGTATTTTCAGCGTTGGCCATTTTAGCAACAGTAAATAAAACAAACTAGATAAAGTAAATGCAAGTAAACTAATTTTTTTGTGTTTTTGATATAGCAAACAAGATAGCAAATAAAGTAAAACTAGCAACTAATTTTTTTGTATTTTGATTTAGTGCAGCAAACAAAGTAGTAAATAAAACTAAGCAAGACAAAAACAAAGTAAAGAGATTGAGAAGTGGAGACTCCCCTTGCAGCGTGTCTTGATCTCCCCGGCAACCGCGCCAGAAAATATGCTTGATGGCGTGTATTTCACACGTTCGTTGGGAACCCCAAGAAGAAGGTATGATGCGCACAGCAGCAAGTTTTCCCTCAGAAAGAAACCAAGGTTTATCGAACCAGGAGGAGCCAAGAAGCACGTTGAAGGTTGATGGCGGCGGGATGTAGTGCGGCGCAACACCAGGGATTCCGGCGCCAACGTGGAACCTGCACAACACAACCAAAGTACTTTGCCCCAACGAAACAGTGAGGTTGTCAATCTCACCGGCTTGCTGTAACAAAGGATTAACCGTATTGTGTGGAAGATGATTGTTTGCAGAAAACAGTAGAACAAGTACTTGCAGTAGATTGTAATGCAGTAAAGAGAATTGGACCGGGGTCCACAGTTCACTAGAGGTGTCTCTCCCATAAGATAAACAGCATGTTGGGTGAACAAATTACAGTTGGGCAATTGACAAATAAAGAGAGCATGACAATGCACATACATATCATGATGAGTATAGTGAGATTTAATTGGGCATTACGACAAAGTACATAGACCGCCATCCAACTGCATCTATGCCTAAAAAGTTCACCTTCAGGTTATCATCTGAACCCCTTCCAGTATTAAGTTGCAAAGCAACAGACAATTGCATTAAGTATGGTGCGTAATGTAACTAGTGACTACATCCTTGAACATAGCACTAATGTTTTATCCCTAGTGGCAACAGCACAACACAACCTTAGAACTTTCTGTCACTGTCCCAGGTGTCAATGCAGGCATGAACCCACTATCGAGCATAAGTACTCCCTCTTGGAGTTACAAGCATCTACTTGGCCAGAGCATCTACTAGTAACGGAGAGCATGCAAGATCATAAACAACACATAGATATAACTTTGATAATCAACATAACAAGTATTCTCTATTCATCGGATCCCAACAAACGCAACATATAGAATTACAGATAGATGATCTTGATCATGTTAGGCAGCTCACAAGATCCGACAATGATAGCACAATGGGGAGAAGACAACCATCTAGCTACTGCTATGGACCCATAGTCCAGGGGTAGACTACTCACACATCACACCAGAGGCGACCATGGCGGCGTAGAGTCCTCCGGGAGATGATTCCCCTCTCCGGCAGGGTGCCGGAGGCGATCTCCTGGATCCCCCGAGATGGGATCGGCGGCGACGGCGTCTCAGTATGGTTTTCCGTATCGTGGCTCTCGGTACTGGGGGTTTCGTCACGGAGGCTTTAAGTAGGCGGAAGGGCAAGTCAAGAGGCGGCACAGGGGGCCCAGATGACAGGGCGGCGCGGCCAAGGGGGGGCTGCGCCGCCCTAGGGTTTGGCTCCCCTGTGGCCCCTCTTCGTCTCGTCTTCGGACTTCTGGAAGCTTCGTGGAAAAATAGGCCCCTGGGCTTTGATTTCGTCCAATTCCGAGAATATTTCTTTACTAGGATTTCTGAAACCAAAAACAGCAGAAAACAGCAACTGGCACTTCGGCATCTTGTTAATAGGTTAGTTCCAGAAAATGCACGAATATGACATAAAGTGTGCATAAAACATGTAGATAACATCAATAATGTGGCATAGAACATAAGAAATTATCGATACATCGGAGACGTATCACTAGTCGAGTACAGTTTAAACTAGGACTTGGTTTGGTAAGAGTTGTTTCTCTGGAAATATTTCTATTTTTTCTAGCGTAGGTATAGGTGCAACGCTTGTGAAGTACAGGCTTGGCGTAGAAACGACTACAATATCCGCACCAATAGGGGCACGGTATTGTGTTTCTTTTTTGATTTATCTGAAAGATTTCCGTTTTCGCCAACGCAGGTACATGTTCGGTGTGGTGTTGAGTACGGCGTGACGGCTAGTCGAGTACAGGTTCCGCACCAAGAGGAGTACATGTCTGTGTTTCTCTATCGCAGGTACAGGTTCATATGCGTGTCAAGTGCACCGGTGATGTAGAACCGAGTACATGTTTCGCACCGAGTGGAGTAGTTGATTTTGTAACTTTCTGTTTTCTCTAGCGCAGGTACAAGTGTAAAAGCGTGTCGAATACAGCAGTGACGGGGAGTCGAGTACAATCTAGGTAGGAAAAGGAGTACAGGACTGTGTCTCTCCTTTTTCTCTAGCGTAGTTACAGGAAGAAATGGACGACCAAGATGGGCAGTCCGATGAGATAGATTTTGTGAATGATCGTATATTAGGAAACATTATACTACTATAATAACTGTATAGTGTTGTAACTACGGTGTTCCTTTATTGCAAAAAATAAATAACGCACGTTCTGTTTAATTAACTATTTTGTTTAATTAACTAAAACATGGTTAATAAAATCTGTTTCTTATCCGGACCCACGTGACAGTCTTACTCTGCCGTTTCGTCGCCTCCATCTTTACGCCCACCGTCTTCCTCCCGCACCCGCAAAACTTCGCAGTTTTGAAAGCAGAATAGAATTGGGGAAAACCGCAAGAGCGTCGCCGGAGAAGCCGCCGCCCCGAGGAGGAGGATCCTTTGCCTCCCATAACTGTTGCGCAGGGTATCAGCTGAATCGCCCGTACCTACTCTGCTGCTCTGCTCCGTTCGCGTCGGCCCTTATCGTGCTGGAATTGTTTTGTGGGTCCCGCCGCTGCTGGTCTAGGGTTTCACAGTCGCCGCCTGAGCCCAAGCTCTGCACATGCAACGAGATGTCATCATTTTCGCGATCATCCCCGCCGTTAAATCCTGGTACACTGCTCCGTTGTATAATTTTAAGAAACCCTAGGGCGTAATAGTTTTTGGATTGTTGAATATTCCAAATTCTTCTTTATTGTTTCCTTATTACTACGGTGCTTCAGATTCGCGTGATCGGCAATTTGATTTTGGCTGTATGTTGTGTTCTGGTTTGTTAATACTTAGGCCCGCCTTGATTTGTACTTCAGCCTCCTTTGCCTCTGTACTTGTGCTTATCCCCGTATTCAAACTTTAGTCCTGGGACAAAACAGTCCGGTAGTAGTTAATTTGTTCCTGTTCATTCTTCTGTTGTTGTGTTTTCATTGCTTCTTGCAGTGCAGCGGATTGATTGCGTTTGTGCCTGTACTCGTCAAATATTTAGAATTAATAGTTAAGGCTACTTTAGTCAGTGCTTGCTTGTAATCTATTTATGATAAATCATTGGTTTCTTCATGCTGTAGTGTATATATGCTTTGATGCAAGAACCTAACACAATTTTTGTGGATATTTTATTTTTGTTACGCAGATAATTTCTCAAGATCTCCAACAAGCAGGACCATTGGTGACACATTGCGCCTTTTAAGCACGCTAGAGGCAGACACGGAATACCCACTCGCAGACAGTCTTCCATATGAAGATAGAGCTGGTCCTGCAGATATTCCAGGTGTGAACCCGAAGAGGAAGGAAAAAACTTTCACCTCTGTTTTCTCAAGGAGGCCGAAAAGGAAGAAATTTGGACACGACGACAATATGCATTATAGCAACACCAAGTGTGCAGATGATGAAGCAGCTGCGCGGCCTGTTGGAAATGCAGAGGAGTGTGCCACTTCACTGACTGCTAATTATATCAAGAAGGGCAGTCAGCTGCCCAAGCCGTTTAGCACAAAAAAAAAGACATATCAGTTGCTTGTGAGAAGAAGGCAAGTGGTAGTAAGAAGAAGGGAATTAAAAGGGCCAAGCATTCTAGAGATTCTGCAGTTCTTCATGCAGAGGTTAGAGGAGATGAAGGAACAAACGACGGAGCTAATCTGGCATCTTCATCCCAGGTTGTATTATATGATCCTCGTGTTGAAAGGTGTGAAGTAGACGCTTCAATAAAGGAAACGGCTGAAAAAGGACCAAAAGGTCCTTACCAAGCAAAGACAGTGGAAAGAAAGTTTTGCCTGCAAAAAGGATAAAGGTAAACAAGGATCTGTTGTCTAGCAAAGACAGTGAAGATCCTTCGGACAAGGACCATCTTATGAGTCGGATGTCAATCCAAACAATTATTGCTGCCGCAAAACGAATCGGCGAGGATCCCACGACTTATAGAGAGTGTTAGAGATGCAGGGTTTGGTCCTTTCATAGACACTAAAATAAAGGGATCAGTCAACCGTAAGTGCATTTCCTTCATTCTAAAGAATATAGATATTCCTACAATGACGGTGACATTTTCTGAAGAGAAGAAGATAGAGATAAATCGCTACGCTATCCATCATTTATATGGCATACCAAATGGAAATGTGTCAGCTCCAAGGCCGAATCCCACCAAAGAAGCCCTTGCAGAACTCAAGCAAGAACTTGGGTTCAAATCAGGTGATAATATCAATGCAAAGAAACTTCTTGATAAGCTAAGATCCATGGTCGATGATCATTGTAGTCCTGAGAATACAGTGGAAATCAATACAGACCTTGCATGAAGATCTTCTATCTCATATTGTTTAATAAAGGTTTATGCGTTGGAGTTGGATCACGCATCATCCGCAAAGGAAGCAAGCATGGTTAAGGGACTTGATTATGGCAAAATAGAATATATGGATTTCTGTCGGCTAGTGGTGGATGAGCTTCAGATTTCAGCGTCTCAGCGTAAACACAAGAAGTTACAAAATAAACACATGGAAGGATTAGCTGTAGCACCGCTAATAATGTACCTGGATTCTCTTATTTACAAAGACTTAGCTCATATGGGAAAGGAGACACCTCGGGTGTTGGTTCTTGATGAACAAAAATTAACAGCAATATCAAGAGCTGACAGGAACATCGGAGCGCAAAAAGGGAGCGAAGACTGGGTTTTTGGAAATATAATTGTAAGCATGCTCTTGAAACAAACATTTTTCATATTTTGTTTCTTTGTTTTGCGTAACGTCCTCTTTTGCAATTAAAATTTTGTTTCGATCTATCTATTTGCCATTGTAATGTAAGTTAAATCTTTTTATCAGACTTGGAAGGCACAAGATGATAGAGTTTACCGGACAATATCAGAAGAAAAAGCAAAGGAAACAATGGCAAATAGACACAGATCCATTTGCTTTCCCGTTGCAGGAAGGTCATTTCACGGTGGCGATGATATGCCTGCGGGAACCGCATCTAAGCACCAAGGTGCCCTGATGATAGGAAACAGCAATGCTGTCCAAAGCGATACGATTAACAGCATAAAGAACCTGATCCAACAGGCTTTAGATTTGACATGCGGTCTGCAGACTACGTCGCAGCTGCTAGATAGAGATATACCCGGGGATACCTCTCACAGGAAGATTGAAAACCTCAAGATCCAAACAGCCAGCCTCATGTCGATGTTTGATTTATTTGGAGATGAGCAGAGATATTCTCTTGATGTACACCGTACAGATGGACGTGGCAGTGAAACCAACAAATTGACATCAATTCCTGATGAGAAAAAGGCACGTCAAACTGTGGAGGTTGATGTAGGGAAGGTATTCCTTTATTACACTCGCACATTTTTGTATAGATTTGTATGTTTTCACAAGTTATGATGTACATTCCCTATGAGAAATAGGCTACTTGGTAAAAGCATAAACATGTGTGGAATTCAGTATTTGTACTTATTATTCATTGCTAACTGTACTCCATGTGTTGTCAGGCGACTTGCGAGCAGCAGGAAAAAATACTAGAAGAAGGCTGCAAGGTTAAACCAGTAATCAAACAAAAGAGGAATAAGCAAAAACGTAAAGTCTCGAGTAAAACAGGCAGCATCGGAGACAAGCTGCTAGAAGAAAACCATCCTGATCCCAGAGAGCATCAGGCTGGTTTTCTCCCAGATATCTCCGAGAACATCCAAGAATCCAATAAGGATCTAGCCATCCAAATGTCCCGTGAAAAGGTACTAACTACAAGACAACCAATTCAGTGTTAATTTTTAAATTCCCAAAACAGGATGCTGAAGCTCACAGGCCAGAGATTGTAGCAAGTGCTGCTACAATCACTGGAATGAGTACCGACAAGCTAGCGGAATCACTCGATACAAAAGTGAACCATAATTTTTTAATCATTGTACTATGAAATAAATTATTATACAACTCATTAATTTTGGCCAACCACTCATTAACAGTATCAAGAAAAAACATGTACAAGCGAAACCACGATTGAAGAAGTTCATAACCCATCGGATAACTTGCGGGAAGGAATCCAGGTACACTATTACATGTTTTTATATGCCACTGTGTTTGTGCAATATGGAGACACAATTGCAATATATGTACACGGCAGCTTTGTTATAAATTATGGGTATATATAATTTTCTGTATAACCTTAAGGTGAAGTTTAATATCATCGGTGCAATCCAGGCTAGTTGGAAAAAATATAAATATAAGCATCCGCACATCCATGTATTAGCTGTATTAATGAATTTGCTTCTTGTATTAACTTTATTTTTGCCATCTCTATTATACGTAACTTCAGGCGACTGACGAACAACATGCATGCATCGGAGAACAGCAGCTGAGAGAACCCCCTCTTGCTCCAGAGCAAACTATTGTACCTCATCTACGTACAGAAGAATCCATCAAGGAACCACCCACTGAAACGTGTGGTAAAGAGGTACTAATTTATAAATTTCAAATTTAGCACTATTTTTTGTTTCTCAGATGTAAATGTTTGTAAATTCTTGTACAGGATGCGGGAACTTCAAATGCTAATGCCGAAGCTGATGCGCCATACGTTGAAACAAGTGCTGCTACTGTTAGTCAGAAAAGTGCTGATATTATAGCGGAGTCATCTGATCGAAACGTAAAGCATCGAACTTTTTATCATCATAGTTAGATAACTTACTATACAGCTCATTAACTTTAGCCAACAGAATTCCATTGAAAAGCAGGATCAAAACATAAAATCTGCAAGTGCAACCAATAGTGAAGAAGTTCAGAACCCAGAGGATTTTATGCAAGGAGACCAGGAGAAACATGATATTGTGCCTGACGTAGCACATGCAAACCAGTGCACTTCAGACAATTTGTTGGAAGGTTGCGTGGAGGGCTCAAAAGCACGATTAGAGGTTGAAAACTCAGCTGCAGAGGAGCTATGCAATAAGGTCGTTGAGAATACACGTGCAGACGATGATGTGCAAGTTACCCACCAAGTGGATCTTTCGTGCACAGGCAAGTTCATGGATGAGACTTTAAAAAAAAAACAGTGCTATTTGGTAATTTATATAATACAATTTCTTTTTCTTTTCTTTCAGGCAATTATGACCAGCTCAAAATGTCTCCACCAACGACTGAACAAATTGACGAAGAAGCCAGAGGAGCTTCCTTATCGGTAACTTGTCGCAATGTAATACAACTCCAAAATTGTATGGAATTTGATGTTAGTTCATCTCCTGATGCTGCCAACCAGGATTCTAAAACCTCAACGGGCTCAGATGGCGATGGCTGTGACATATCTGTAGTCGCAACCATTGTGGGGGAGCCCTCAACTGCTATAGTACCCGAGGATGGACAAACGCTTAA